>NC_056629.2:71845780-72123060 GCF_002870075.4 Lactuca sativa
AGTGTGCAAGCTTGAGAAATCCATTTATGGATTGAAACAAGCGTCTCGTAGATGGAATCTTTGTTTTGACGACAAAGTCAAAGAATTTGGCTTTCTGTGAAGCGAAGATGAATCTTGTGTATATGTCAAAGCCAGTGGGAGTATAATGAGCTTCTCGTATTATATGTTGATGACATACTACTCATAGGAAACGACGTCCCAACCTTGCAGGAGGTCAAGTCCTGGCTTAGGAAGTGTTTCGCTATGAAGGACCTCGAAGAGGCTGCTTATATTCTGGGAATAAGGGTAGTGAGAAACAGGGAAAAGAGACTGATAGGACTCAGTTAGGATACATACCTTGGTAAGGTACTAAAGCGTTTTAGTATGGAAAATTCAAAGAAAGGGGAGTTGCCAATCAAAAGCAATACTAAGCTGAGTAAGACTCAGATCCCGAGTACAAAGGCAGAGATAGCTGATATAAGCCGAGTACCTTACGCTTCCAAAGTCGGTTCTATCATGTACGCTATGACTTGTACTCGACCTGATGTGACCTTCGCTTTGAGCATGGTCAGCAGATATCAAGGGAACCCTGGTAGAGCTCATTGGATTGCAGTTAAGAATATTCTTAAGTACCTATGGAGGACCAAGGAATGGTTTCTAGTTCTTGATGGGAGTAATGACTTAAGGGTACAAGGGTATAGTGACGCTAGTTTTCAGATGGATCGGGATAGTTACCGATCACAGTCAGGATGGGTCTTTACCCTTAAAGGACAAACAGTAACTTGGAAAAGTTCCAAGTAGGAGACCGTAGCTGATTCAACGTGCGAATCAGAGTACATTGCGACAAGTGAAACGTCAAAGGAGGCTATATGGTTGAAGAACTTCATTGGAGACCTTGGAGTTGTGCCATCCATAAAGGAGCCAATGGAAATTTTTTGTGATAATGAAGCAGCTGTCACCTTAACCAAGGAACCAAGAGATCATGGCAGATCTCGACATATCGACAGAAAATACCACTTTATCAGACATCAGGTAGAAGCGGGACTCCTCGTTGTGAAGAGGGTATCGTCAGAAGAAAACCCAGCAGATCCCCTTACGAAGGGACTGAGTAGGGTCAAACACTTGCAACACGCTAGGAGCATTGGGCTGAAGGACGATATAAGTTTGGATTAGATAGATAAGAAAAGTGTAATGGATAATTTGTACTTGACGTTTGATGAATAAATAAAGTTGTGTTATTTATGAGTAAAGCTACTATCTTGTGTTGGTTATTTATCTATTGTTTCAATTTTGCATGTTTTGACTTCCTGAATAATAAGATTATTCGAACAGTCCACAGTCGTTCATATTTTGGAAGTAGATGTGAAAGAAGACTGTCATGAATTTGTTTGTATATTTTCTAAAAGGTTTTGGGCATAGCAAAGGTTTGCTGCAAAATTCATGAGTGCTTATGAATATGATTTGAGCATTGGAATAAACCCGAGTTTGTTGGTATCACTTCGTGGTGTTTGGCCTTAAGTGATCGCAAAGCAATAATATCATATAGTCTTAAAACTTAGAGATATGATTGTTGTTTTCTAGTTGGTTATGCATTGATGATGTGTAAACACATCAGTAACATGATGTTATAAAACACATTGTTGTGCATGATTCAATTAGTAAATAATAGACGCATATGAGTCGAAGTTGATTTGTTCCTTTTATTTTGCGAGAATAAGAGTGATATCTTTGGCCACTTGATGATTTGGTTTGACTTATGTGTCGGGCCCGGTCAGGATGAAGTTGATGTGCTCAAGTAAATTCTATGTCGAACAAATCAGAGATTAAGAAACAAATGCTGGACAATGAGCATTATTAGCATGATATCTAGAATGGCGGATTATAAGATCCCTTATCTGAAGGACAAGTTGATCAAAGTTGAAAGCGAAGTATAAGAGCTACGATTTCTTATCGGATTCTGAAGTCATATATGAGATATAGTTACTAGAATTATCCAAGTGGAAGACTGTTGGAATAGTGTCTAAGCCCGTAACTATATTTGGTATGTACTTGACCCGGTTGTGCATGGTCCTTTTGGGTTGCCTTTTCCAAAGCAACTTGACAGGGTAAGTTAAGGAGGAAGAGAGAATATTATGGTTTATTAATATACTATAAGAATAATATATTAAAGGACAAATCATATTTATTTAATTAGTATTGGTCATAAATTAATTAGGAATTAATTTGGTGACCAAAAGAGATTAATTAAATAAGGGGGTATAAACTGTCAAATGTATGATAGTTGAGTTTTGGGTTAAGGAAACCTAATGGACTTAAGGGGGAATGAAATTATGATGGGTATCCATCATATTTTCGTCCAAGGCCTTATTCCAGAAGGTTCCTTGGGCTGCTTGGTGGCTAAGCTGTCCATTAGGGTTTAGACTGAAACCCTAGTAGCCTGTAACTGTAAATAAGACCCCTAGGGCATTGAAATTGACTACTACTTGATTCCAAGAGAATCCTAGCTTCTCTCACCCTCTCTCATATTACCTTCTTGCTTGTGGGGTTTGTGAACCATTAGAGGAGTTGCATTTGTGACTCTATGCTCAAGAGAAAAAGAGAAGAAGATCTAAGCCAATATTTGAAGAGGTAAACTTCTAGATCTGATTCTATATGTTAGTTTTGATATTTGTATGCTAGATTATGGTTTGTAAGTCTTGGATTCAAAGCATGTTCAATAGAGAAACCTAGATCCAAGCATTAGGGTTTGTATGAGCACATAGGAATGTTTCTTATGCATAAAACCCATCATATACTACTTACTACTTTTAGTTTCACGAATCATACAAGAAGTCTGTTCATTCATGAGTCAGTACTTATTACTATGAGATCATATACATTATACTAGAAGGAGAACATATACAACTATACTAAAAGGAGAACATATTCAACTATACTAGAAAGCGAACATATACAACGATACTAGAACGAGTAACAATACATTTACATATACATGAATACATTAACATAAATGTGATCCACTGTACCGGAGCATGCCTTCAATGTCATATCCCGAGTTGTAGCCAGAGTCTCTTGGAGGGAGAGCGTGAGTTTGCGTATAGATCTATACTGGATTGACTATCCTACACCTTGCTGCTAGCTACAGCCGGACCTGCAGGTCTGCGGGTGCCAAACGTCATACCTTTTTACGACTTACATTGTCGTGTTTGATAGTCGATAGTATGGTAAAATTAATCACATAATACCTTGATATAAATCCGGTTTAAGGTAGTTAGTACAACAGTTGTTCCTATAATACAACACTACAGTACTACATTAATTTACCCTTTGCATATATTTTGTGATCATTTCACTTAAACATTAATGTACAAACTATATTTTGATAATGATAGTTATACTTGGGAAAATTACACGCTTTTACAAGAAACGAACATACAAAACAGTTATGCCTTGGTAGAAGGCTACTTTTAGTAGGAAATATAGCATTTTCTAGGAGATTCAAACTTTTACCAACACTTACAAACATTCATATACTTTTATTACCAATGTATACAAACTCATACTTCAAAATCACGTTCAAACATTTTGATACAAACGCCGACACTAAAATACTTATGAACTCACTAGCTTTAATGCTAATAAACTCTTTCAAAATAACTTGTATTCTCAGGTCATCAGTAGACAGGTACCGATGCCGACTTTTGAGAAGATGGATCGCATTCAAGACTCATCTTATTATTTTGATTTACATTTTTTGTGTCTATAACTGTACATAACACACTTGTATTAAAATTATATATTTAATGCAATGGATGATGTTGTTTGCTTGTTGCTATTATACTGTGTTGTGATAATTTACATGAGGTCCTCCGCCCCAGAACGTTTCCGCCATTCTCGGTTTTGGGGTGCTACAGATTGGTATTAGAGCATTGTTTATAGTGAATTGAGTATATCAACCCATGAAAGATATACTAAATATAAACCTATTAGGATTAAAACACTCTGACCAAGAGTCTATACTTTAAATACTAAAGTATTTAACTAAGTATATAAGTCTGCATTCATACTAAAATCAGTGTCACAATGACGAGAACAAAAGTATTACGATTGTTAGATATCGCAAGTGAGCTCGTGGATGTATGGTTAGTCCTAGGAATGGCATAGCCTGATCAACTATGATGGTCCGAGGAGTGATTAGTATATGCCCTAGAATGGTTGTGATATGGTAACAAGTCTAAAAACTCACCAACACTACTACAATAAGAACATTAGAACATAACATAAGTTTAAAATATTATAGGATTATTTTGTGTTACTTTAATCAATTATATGAGAACTAAAAAGGTCGCTATCAAGTAGGTCAATAGTCGTTAAGTGGATACTCCAAGGTTGTGTGAAATTAGGTGTTATAGTCTGAGAATCTGTGACCTTTGCTTCACCTCATGTCCTTGTTTGGTTGTGGTTTTGGAGTTAGGGCTACTTATTCGAAGGCCTATCCTACTCTACCTTCATATAACTGGTATGCACTACACAAGTATTGACATAATTGATATAGATCATCTTATAATTATCTTAAGTAGTATGTCTATTTATATAAGATTCTTATATCCCTTTTCTCGCGTAGATATCATGGCTGGATTCCATCATGGCGACCCGTACTTCCCAAACGAAGGCAACGCAGGATGGCTCGAAGCAGAGTCCGATGATGAGCACCAAATCCCGTTGGATGATCATCAAGCAGAAGGATTCTCGGATGGATCTGACTCTGAGCCTGAAGTGAACAACCTACCCCCAGTAGGTCAAGCCCCAAACAACAACCCCCGACCAGCTTTTCCAGGTCCCACACCCTTGTGGGTAAACAACTTGAATCGCTGGAGCGACGAACAGGGTCAATCCTTACCTTAATTTGGGGACCGATGCTTTTACAATGTTAGCGAAGGTGGCTCTGCGGATCGAGCTCTGCCCGTCATGGTCCGTAGAATTGCTCGTAACGTCGAGCAAGGTCGAGCAGCCATCGACCGGGTCATGGAGATTGATGCCAACTCTGGTGTCAACACAGTCCGCATCCGCCGTCTTGAAGAAGAAATGGAAAGGATCAGGAGAACTAATGAGACCCTACAGCAACAACTGGCTGCCTCCCAAGCCGAAGTCATAGAACTTCGAGTACGCCAAAGGGCTCATGAGCGGCACCTTCAAGAGGTGGTCCGTCAAGTGGCAAACCTCAGGGTTCGCCTGAGGAATTCCCATCGCCGTTAGAAGTTGTCTAGCACATCTTTGTCTTTTGTTTAAGGAATAGCCTTTAGTATCTGTGCTCTAAGTAGCACTTGTCTGTAAAATATTCCTAACTTCCAGTACTCTAACTAGGAATCTAGGAACTGTCAAACTTTTCCGTATGGTATGGTGTAAGACCTACTGTTAGGTCGATTTTTCCCCGAACTTATTACATCAATAATACCAGTAATATTGACAACTATCTAATCTGTGGGAAAATCTATACACTTGTGTTTTCCTACTATTCTTTTATGCTGTGATCTCAAAACATACACTCATTCAACTGTTGGGCTATGGCTAGTTAGTGCATGTGTCACTCTCACCCTGCTCGCAATTGATTCTTACCATTGTATTCACCTTTATAAGCTTTCAGCTGAAAGATGCCTCCTCACAAATCGCCCAGGCATAATCCACCACCACCGCCTCCTCCTCCGGTCATCGATACCGCAACTCTAAATGTTGCAGTAGTTGCGGCAGTGGTAACTGCCATGGCTCAATATCACTCCACTGATAACAACAGAGGTGGAACCCCTGCTGAAATCCCTGTGCGCTCGAGAGAGTGATCCTACAAAGATTTCACAAACTGCAAGCCGAAGTTCTTCAAGGGGACCGACGGAGTCATTGCCCTCTCGCAATGGTTCAAGAAGATTGAATCGGTCTTCGAAATTTGTTCGTGCCCTGCGGCGAGCAAAGTCAAATATGCCACGTGCACCTTTGAAGAGAAAGCCCCGACCTGGTGGAACGACCATGTTAAAGCACTAACTCTCGTACTGGCCAATGACATGGGCTGGGAAACCATGAAAGACCTCATGATTGAGGAGTAATGCCTGAGGGGCGAAATCCAGAAATTGGAGCAGGAGTTGTGGAGCCTAACCATGAAGGGCTCCAACATAGGCGCATATACCGCCAGATTCAGCGAATTGGTGGCCCTCTGCCCCAATATGGTTCCCACTGAAGGGAAAAAGATCGAGAGGTACATCTGGGAGCTGGTGCCTCCGTATCAGGGAAATTTTCTATCATCAAACCCTGCTACCTTCGATAGTGCCAAGCGACTGGCACATCGACTCATTGACCATGGAGTCTAATCCCCATCCGCGGCAACAACCCTAGCCATTTCGGAACCCTCTAAACCTGCTGAAACTAAGCAGAAGTTCCAGGATGACAAGAAGAAACAATGAGCTGCCAAAAGGCAGCAAATTGTGGTTGTGCATGCCGCGATAACCCCTGCTGCAGCTACTGCTCCGGTGAAGCAGTATGCTGGAAGTTTGCCTATGTGCAAAAAATGCAACTTCCACCACAACGGCCCCTGCCGGGAAATACAGTGCTCCAACTGCATCAAGAAAGGACACACTGTCTGTTTCTGCAAATCTCTGGCGAGGCCGATTACCCAAGCCCCGGCACTGGCGTGAGCCAGGCTTGCTATGGATGTGGCGATATGGGCCACTACAAGAGGGACTGCCCCAAAGCGAAGAATGCAGGTGGAGCGTGGAGAGTACTAGCGATAGGCCATGGGGAAGCGGTTGCTGACCCAACAGTGGTGACTGGTACGTTTCTTCTCAATAACTCCTATGCATGCATACTGTTCGATAGTGGAGCGGAGCAAATTTTCGTGAATCATAAATTTGCTCGCATACTTAAACAACAACTGCACGCACTTAAAGACCAATTCACAGTAGAAATGGCTAATGGGAAAACTGAAAGCACCAGGAGCATATACTTAGGATGTACCCTAACTCTAGATAACCATTCATTTCCAATCGACCTCATGCCGGTTTCGATTCAAAGCTTCAACGTTATCATCAACATGGATTGGTTGATTCTTCATCGCGCCGACATCATTTGCTATGAAAAAGCAGTCCGTCTAAACCTCCCGTCTAACGAAATTCTTGTCGTCTATGGCGACAAACCCGGTACGAGTCTTCGTATTATCTCAAGTATTCAAGCACAGAAATCTCTACGTAAGGAATATCATGCATTCCTTGCTCACGTCGTCGATATGAGCCTATAAACGAAATAACTAAAAGACATTCCAGTAGTGAGCGACTTTCCCGACATCTTTCTAGAAGAGCTACGAGGATTACCGCCGCAACGACAGGTCAAATTCAGGATCGACTTAGTCCCAGGGGCTACCCTAGTAGCCAAGTCGCCCTACCAATTAGCACCAGCAGAGATGCAGGAGCTATCTGGTCAACTTAACGAACTGCTCAGCAAAGGCTTTATAAGACCAAGTTTCTCACCTTAGGGAGCACCGGTCTTGTTCGTTAAGAAGAAAGATGGATCATTCCGTATGTGTATTGACTACAGAGAACTCAACAAACTGACGGTCAAGAATCGTTACCCTCTGCCTCGCATTGACGATTTATTTGACCAACTGCAAGGGGCGAATTATTTTTCCAAAATTGATCTGAGATCCAGATATCACCAGTTACGAGTGCTAGAAGAGGATGTTGTAAAGACAGCCTTCTGAACTCGTTACGGACACTACGAGTTTGTGGTGATGCCATTCGGATTGACCAATGTGCCCGTAGTTTTCATGGATCTGATGAATGGAGTATGCCGACCTTAATTGGATCAGTTTGTCATCGTCTTCATTGATGACATCCTGATCTACTCCCGAAGTAAGGAAGAGCATGGCGATCACCTGCGATAAGTTCTAGGAACTTTACGAACGGAGAAGCTCTATGCGAAGTTCTCTAAATGTGAATTTTGGATCCGAAGAGTCGAATTCTTAGGACACGTGGTAAGCGAAGAGGGAATCCACGTGAACCCATCCAAAATTAAGGCCATTGAGAACTGGTCAGTACCGAAGACGCCTACAGAAATTCGTCAATTTCTAGGTCTCGCTGGCTACTACCGCAGGTTCATCCAGAACTTCTCGCGCATTGCGAAACCTCTTACTAGGGGTGAGCAAAAACCGCACCGCAATTAAAATTAACCGCATAAACCGCAACCGCAATTAAAACCGATGGTGAGGTTTTCTGTTTTTCAAAAACCGCAAATTTGCGGTGCGGTGCGGTTATTAGTTTTCAAAAACCGAAAAAAAAACCGCACCGCACCGCATATGTAAAAAGTATATACAATTTTTTAACTAATTATTAATATATTAAATACTAAAAATAACACAAGTTTCATGGATGAAAGATGAATAAAATGCAAGAAGACCAAAGTATTGGTGTTTTGTTATGTTTAACTTTGAAAAATTGTGAAATTCGACAATTTTATGATATTTCTTGTAAATTACTATTGATTTGACGTTTTTAAGATATTAGTTGTCTGTAATATGTTTGAAATTCGACAACTTTATGGTTTTCTTTATTATTACAAGTAATATGTTTGAACTCTTAAAATCGTTTGAGCTCTAAACTGTTGTTAAAAACCACACAAAATAACCGCACCAAATCCATGCGGTTAATAACCGCAACATAGAAAAAACAAAACCGCACCGCAAAAATAACCGCACCATGCGGTTTTCAAAATGGATTAACCGCATTTGCGGTTAGTGGTGAGGTTTTAACTAATAACCGCATCGAACCGCACCGCGCTCACCCCTACCTCTTACAACACTGACCCAGAAAGGCATGACCTTTGACTGGGAAGAGAAACAGGAGAGAGCGTTCCAAACGCTCAAGCGAGCCTTGTGCACCGCGCCAATACTATCCCTCCCCGAAGGGATAGAAGACTTCGTTGTCTATTGCGATGCATCAAATCAAGGGCTCGGTTGTGTTCTGATGCAACGGGGTAAGGTCATCTCCTACGTTTCGAGACAGCTAAAGACACATGAACTCAACTACACCACCCACGATCTTGAACTGGGGGCAGTTGTGTTTGCCCTGAAGATCTGGAGACATTACCTGTATGGCACAAAAAGCACAATTTTTACCGACCACAAGAGTTTACAACACATATTTGATCAGAAGGAGCTCAACATGCATCAACGACGGTGGGTCGAACTACTCAATGACTACGAATGTGATATTCGTTATCATCCGGGTACATCCAACATAGTAGCAGACGCCCTAAGTCGAAAAGAATATTCTGGTCGAAGAGTCAAATCATTGGCGATAACTATCCATTCACACTTGTCTACACAAATTCAAGAGGCTCACCTTGAAGCCTTGAAACCTGAACATGTGGCGGGTGAATCCCTCAGAGGAATGGATAAGAACTTAGAAGTCAAGGGTGGCAGAGCCTTATATTTCATGGATCGGATCTGGACCCCGAAACACGGTGGGTTCCGAGACTTGGTCATGACCGAGGCGCACAACACTCGGTATTCCATCCACCTAGGTTCAGATAAGATGTATCTGGATCTTAAAAAGTTATACTGGTGGCCTAACATGAAAGCAGAGATTGCTACCTTCGTAAGTAAATGCCTTACTTGCGCAAAGGTTAACGTCGAGTACCAGAAACCCTCCGGTTTACTGTAACAACCAGAGATTCCAGAATGGAAGTGGGAGCGGATCACTATGGATTTCATAACCAAGTTGCCCAAGACAACGGGTGGACTTGATACCATATGGGTCATCGTCGATAGATTGACCAAGTCTGCACACTTCCTACCTATCAAGGAAACTGACAAGATGGAGAAGCTTACGAGAACATACATTAGGGAAATCGTGCGACTGCATGGTGTTCCTATATCCATTATCTCCGATAGAGATTGTAGGTTCACCTCAAGATTTTTGCAATCGTTACAACATTCCCTAGGGACAAGGCTAGACATGAGCACAACCTACCATCCTCAGGCCGACGGGCAAAGTGAGAGGACCATCCAAACACTAGAAGATATGCTGAGAGCCTGTGTGATTGACTTTGGGAAGGTATGGGATACTCATTTACCCCTTGTCGAATTTTCCTACAATAATAGTTATCACACGAGCATCAAGGCTGATCCATTCGAAGCCCTCTATGGCCGGAAGTGTAGATCCCCTCTGTGCTGGGCTGAAGTGGGTGATACCCAGTTAGATAGAGGACAAGTTCCTGACAATACTCTCACAGGCCCGGAAATCATTCGAGAAACGACAGAGAAGATCGTTCAGATCCGTGAACGATCTAAAGCCTCTTGAGACTGACAGAAAAGCTACGCTGACAAGCGAAGGAAACCTTTGGAATTTCAGGTGGGAGACCGAGTCCTTCTTAAAGTCTCACCCTGGAAGGGCTTGATACGCTTCGTTAAGCGTGGGAAGCTTAATCCGAGATACATAGGGCCTTTCGAGATTCTCACAAGAATCGGCCCTGTAGCTTACAAACTCAATCTACCCGACGAACTTCGTAACGTACATTCTACATTCCACGTCTCTAACTTGAAAAAGTGTCTGTATGACGAGACTCTTGTAATCCCACTCGACGAGATAGAGATCAACGAGAGCCTCAACCTCGTGGAAGAACCGGTAGAGATCATGGACCATGAGGTCAAACAGACGAAGCAAAGCCGCATCCCGATTGTGAAGGTTCGGTGGAACGCTAAGCGAGGACCGAAATTCACATGGGAGCACCAGGATCAAATGAAATTGAAATATCCTCATCTATTCACTTAGTTATCTGTAAATACTTTATTTTCTTAGACTTTAATTTCAGGACGAAATTCCCTTCAACGGGGGGATGATGTGACAACCCGAAATTTTCAATCGGTCAAACCCTAAAAGCCAATCACTTCAATTTATAAGTCAATTACATTATTAATTATTTTTAGCAAATCTAAAGTTCGTTTGATTATTTTAATATTATTCTTTAAATGAACGGGTGAAAGGAAGTGCCATCTCGGGTCTTGAAATTTCAAAGCCGCAAATACCTCGTGTCTTAGAAGTTCACAGCCAAACTATTGTGTTTGGGCCGAAAAATCTTCCAAAAACCATGAACTCATGAATTAAGCATGAGTTTACTCCCCAACCTTGTCACTTTTTACCTTTACTCTCAAGAACACCATAGAAACTCTCTCAAATATCATCCAAGATTTTATTAAAGATCTTCAATCTAGTAAGTGTTCTAGCCATTTCAAGTTAGTATAACACTTAATCTAGTGATTGTACATCTTTTCATCCATCTATTTTTGTGTTTTGATTAGATTTCCAAAACACCAAGAACACCAAGAACACACACTAAGCGTTCTTGGACTTTTAGCTCATTTTAAGCTTCCATATAGTAAGTACTTCTATCCTAGAGTCTTATATAGCTTGTTATACATGTTTACATCAGGAAAATGTCCCAAGAACACAAAGATTAAGGTGTTCACGGCCCAAGAATGTTCTTGGGTCGTAAACACCAAGAAAGGGCACCAAAGTGTGCCCAAGTCTCTCTCTAGCCCTAGATTGATGTCTAGATCCTTCCTTGATGTGTTTAAGCCATGAAAAACACCAAAGTCCATCATTTTTATGTGTCTACGGTTTGGGGATCTCCCAAAACCGTAAACACCCTAAAGTGGGTATAAATGGACCATATTCCTTCCTTATGCTTAAAATCTAACCTAGACATTTACCTTGATGAGCTAAGGACTTGAAAACATGAAATTACCACTTTCCATACGGGATTACGGTAGTAAACCCAAAAGGAAATGACCTTGGGGCCGTAAACTCCTCAAAGGAGTGTAATGATGCCCTAATCCCTTTCAAAGGCCTAATCATCAAGTAGAAATGCTTCAAAGGACTTGTAAAACCTCAAAACAACTTATGGTCATTAAGTGAGGAGTTTACTACTGTAAACCCTTGAGTTTACTACCATAAACTCCTTGGGTAATGGTCATGAAAACCATAAACTCCAAGGGAGTTTACCCTTGAACCCCAAACACTCTAGCCTTGCCCTACAAACACTTGGATGTAACCCGTGTGATCTTTAACACTTGAAACAAAGTGTTTTCATGTTCTAGAGTGTCCCAACTTAATTTATTAGTTATAAATTGGCTACTTAGTTATATATATGTTTATTACATGATAACTAGGCTCGTGAGTTGTACAAGTCTCCATTGTCACCTAGCACCGTATCCGACACTTCAATCCAATCCCCTCACTGCAAGTGAGTTTATACCCCTTTAACTAACCTTTGAAATACTTTTAAGTGTTTTAAATGCTTTATGGGGGGGGGGGCATACAAGTTGAACCATGTTAGTTATTAGATCAATCACATGTGATTAATAACCACCGTGCAAATGGATTTTTCATACTTTAAACTGTTTTATCAAGCAAATGACTATAAACTGTTATCAAACTATTTTACATATTTTTAAACTTATATATTGTTAAAAACCATGTCTACTACATATATAGTTATATAAATAAGGTTTGAAGGACTTAGGAGAGATAACCCGCTTTACTTCCTGTCCTCGTTGGGTTGTGGTCCTAAAGTACCCGGTTGTTTGTCCGAGTGTCGTTGAATCCATACTTATATATTATGTGTATATGTATAGACATAAAGATTTATATCTCAGTTCAGTACATTTAGTCATTCGTCAAATTTACTAATAAACTATAATAGGTATAGTTTAGGGTTATACTACTTACTACTTTTAGTTTCACGAATCATACAAGAAGTCAGTTCATTCATGAGTCAGTACTTATTACTATGAGAACATATACATTATACTTGAAGGAGAACATATACAACTATACTAAAAGGAGAACATATTCAACTATACTAGAAAGAGAACATATACAACAATACTAGAACGAATAACAATACATTTACATATACATGAATACATTGACATAAATGTGATCCACTGTACCGGAGCATGCCTTCAATGTCATATCCCGAGTTGTAGCCAGAGTCTCTTGGAGGGAGAGCGTTGTTGGATTAATGTCTAAGTCCATAACTATATTTGGTAAGACTTGACCCGACCCGGCATGGTCCATTTGGGTTGCATACCATCATGCACTTGAATGAGAGAAATAAGACACTTATGGTTATTAATATATTATAAGTTCTAGTATATTAATAATAAGAATAATAAGATTATTTAATTAGTATTGATCAAGAATTAATCTAGGATTAATTAAGTGATCAAAAGAAGACTAATTAAATATATGGGTTGATTGTGTAAATCATCCATACTTGTATAGTGGGCTAATGCTCCATGGATAATCAAGTTGGGCTAAAACCCATAGGATGGTCCATGGATGCTCCATGGTGTATTTGTACCCATGGATCCAAGGAAATGGAAAGCCATGACAATTAAGAGTTTACCCTAATTGTGTAACTATATAAGCATCTTATTATTGAGGAAAAATTGGCCACTAGTAGTATTCAAGAAAGGGCTAGCCGATTTTGGTGAGTGTAGAATTCTCTCAAGTCATTCTAAGTGTTTTGATGATTGTGATTCCATTTGAGGTGTCACACTTGGGGCACTAAGCACTCAAGCTTCATGAAGACTTTCTACATCAAGAGGTATGTATTCTATCTTGTTACATTATTGTTTTGTATGCTAGATTAGGATAATACCTTGGAAGTTCTTATTTGCATGTATAATAGAGAAAACATAGATCCAAGGTATTTAGGGTTGCATGTACACTTAGGAAGTGTTAGAATGCTCAAAACCCTACAGTGGTATCAGAGCCCAGGTTTGTTTTCTTGTTATACCTGCAATAGAAGCTGAAAAAACGAATTTGGTGCTGTCTGGCCATCAGACTCGGCGAGTCCATCAGGAGACTCGACGAGTCCATGCCTAAAAAGTGATGAACTCGATCCAACTCGCCGAGTTTGTTCATGCACTCGACGAGTTGGACCCCCAGACAGCATATTTTCGAGTTTTTTTGGCTAGAAATGGACTAGGAACATTACCCTAAGTTGTTTTTGAACTTATAAACTTGTTTTTGATGTGGTAATGTTCATGCTAATCCATTTTCAAAGATAATTGTCAATAGATTCATGTTTTGTATTAGTTTAAGGTTTAGACTAATTACATGAAAAAGTTTGATTTGAATTATCTTGTTCTTATGAGTTGCTTAGATTAATAGAAATGTTGAGTGAAATAGTTGTTTTTCAATCCATTTTAATCTAAGAGTTGAGTATAAAATGTGTTTGTGTAACTTGTCCTCAAGTTACATGAAGAGTCACATTAAAGACTCATAAAACTCATAATAGTTGGCAATGGTTACAAAATGAAGAGTCTTGTGTCATTGAATAACTTTTTATGACTCCATAACTTGTCCTCAAGTTATGGAAGTTCAAGAGTCACTTCATTAAAAGAAAAAAATATGTAACCATAATTAAATCCATAAGTTATAAAATAAAGAAAAAGTTAGTTCTTTCATTTGTTTAAAGTCTTCCATAACTTGTCCTCAAGTTATGGAACTTGAAGAGTTTTTGGATTAAAACTACTTTAAACACATAAGTTATGGAATTAATTAGTTTTGAATAGTTTCAAAACTTGCCCTCAAGTTTTGGAATTTGAAAAGTTTTCAAGTATGAATACTTTAATTCCAAGTTAGCCCTTAGAATTTTAAAAGTTAAAATTCAACCCTTATACTTTATAATATTATAAGTTAATAATATATATATATGTATAAGAGTAAAGTCAGTCTTACCGCTAGTACGCCTCATTCACGAAGCCGGTCTATAAGGTGGGTATAAGGTTGTTGCCTATAAAATGGCAACTTAATGGGTGTCCACTCTCACCCACCGCTTGCTTGACTGGTGGAGGGTCGTTAGCCGAACGGGTTTGACAGGACTAGAATTCTCCCTTCATTAAAAGTATTAATGGAAAATACTAAGTAACTAAACTCTTAATAATACCCAATCTTAGTTACTTAGGAAAAATGTGAATAAGGTGCTAATCCATGAAATTGCACTTTACACTTTGTCTAAGTCGTTAGTGGAGCGTGTGTGGTTAACCGGCACACTAACTTGGACTTAACAAGGTAGGTAAAGGGTGACTTAATATTTATCATAGTATCGATGGAGCGTGTGTGGTTAACCGGCACATCGATTGAGGGGTAATTTATTAAGGGTACCAAGTGATTTGCATGGTTACTTCACACCTTGTTTTGTGATCCTCGGCATCCCAGTCACAAAACCTGAAGGGCACACTCGAGATTGAAACATGCCTTTGAAAAGTTCAATGAATCTCAAAGATCTAGGAGTTTCAAAACCAATTAAAACCTAATAATACATTTCGTTTATCTTGGTGGAAATTGGTGAATCGTCATTCACCTACCTTCAAATATTTTATAGCTTGGATTACGGCATACCTCTTCTAAGTTATAAAATAGTTTGTTGGGTTCTAGCCTTAATATTTCATATTGGGTGTTATATTAAGGACTTAAGATCAACTATCTTGAATATCTCCCAAAAGATGTCTGGTTTAGACACTTATGATCTTCCCAAATCTCTTGAAACAAGGTTTCCTAATGAAGATGATGTCCCATGGATATCATACTTCTTTCTCCTCCTCCAATTATTCTCCCTAACCCGCAAGTTCTTGAAAAGTTAAGGTCACTCAAGCCCTATTGGCAAGGCAAGGTCTAGGTGTGATCACATCTTGGAGATGTAGTCACATATTGACAAGCCGGGAGAGTTGGGTGTCAAAGTCTTGAGAAAGTTGGTGGTTCAACTACTTTCTAAGTCACATAGTGAGTTCTTTTGGAACACCTATGAAAAAGACTATGACAAGACCCTTAATGATCTTGTCTATTTGTTAAGATCAACTTCCTAAAACTTTATGGACATTGACAATGATGACATTGGATATCCAGTAAAGCATTCTCTTCCCAATGGAAAGGGATCGGCTATAGTCAACTCGGTTGACCAAATGGTAAAGAGAAAAGCTAAGTCTGTGATAGTCCCGTGTACCATTATCAAAGGGTCCATATGTTTATATTACCAAAGGAAGGGGCATTGGTTGCGAAGCTGCCAAATTTACCTAAGGATGTTAAAGTCAATAAGTTTGACTCTACTTCAGGTAAAATCCACTATCTAACTCTGTTAAGTTTCTATTATGAGATTCTTGATACATGATGTGACCGGGTCGCATGGTGATGGTTTAAGAATCAAAGGAAAGTGAAGAAACTTAAAGGAAGAATATGCTGAATCTGATCGCATAGATGGATTTCTATCGCATAGTTTGAAAAATCGGATTCTTGAGCTACTTCTTAGGAGTTATGAGATATTGCTTAGGAATAGATAACAACAAGTTTTCATATGGATTGTAAGGATAGTTTTTCCGCAAAGTTTTAAAATAAAAGGAAATTTTTGATTTTATTTATTTTAAAATATCCTTACAATGGCATCTGTGGAAATTTTTGTTGCTTATAAGATTCCATTAGTAGCAAGAGTGTAAGTATGAAATTGATTCTTTCATTTGTGGTAATGTCTAAATTTACCAAATAAGGAAAGATTCTCATCACCCAAGTTTCAATTGGACCGGAACTTGGAATCATGCAAGTTGTATAGCATGATGAATGAGAACTTTCAAGTTTTGGAAAATTAAGACTAATTACTTGTTCACATGGATGTGTGAGTCAAGTAAAGGACTAAGGGATCGAGTACACATTCTTGTGAATTGATTGAGTCCACCACAAAAGTTTGATAAGACTATTCGTCATGATTTACTTAAGTTCAGTAAATATGATTATACTTACAAGCTTAAGTGTAACTCTGAGACATTGGAAAAGGTTCCAATGTAAGGCAGAGCGAATAAGAAGAATCAATTTAGGTAGAAGGATAAAAGTTTCTCAAATCTGAAAAGATGGGAGAGTACTTTAGTATCAGTTTTTGTGATCATCTTAATGATTAAGAAACCATAGCACAATTAGTTCTCTAAGGAAATCTTAGTGCATTCTTATGACTAAGAAGAGGGATCTTGAATTGTTGAAGTGGTTAAATCAAGAAGATGAGTCATACTTCGTTCCAATACAAGTCTTAGAGTCATACTCCAAGATTGTAATTTGAGTGACATGTCTTAAAGAAGGTTTAAAACACTTGTCAAATGTAAGAGTAAAAGTTTTCTACTCTTGTACATTTGAAATTGGTAAGTTGTGATGTTTTGGATAAAACAAAGACCAACTTAGGCCAATTGGGTAAAGTGTTTTTCTTGATTAGAATCCGCACTATCTCTTGGATGTTTGACAAGGGAGTCTTATATGTCAAGAGGACAGTGGGAGTCTTAAAGGTCTTGAAAGTCTCAAGAACTAATCAAGAATAAAACCTAAAGTTCTTCTCTAGCACACAATTTGAGGTTTATAATCTATTGTGTTGACATATCTGTGCCCATTCCAGTTAAAGTTGGCTTTGCATATGAGTTCTTAGATTTCTCAGTTTGTTGCCTAACAACTTGGAAGCAATGGCAGGCCCTTGAGCTGCCAGGTGGCAAGAAGTTAAGATTGAGTTCAATCCATATGGTTTTGGATTTGTCATTATCTTTGTCTTGTGATTATGGTTTGACAAATTCATATGGGTAGGAACTCATACACCATATAAATCTAAGTGTCATAAGGTTTCTCTCCGATTCATGAAAATGATGGTGAGGAAACACTTTCACTAAGTAGATTTTAGCTAGATAGCAATTGTGATATTTGCATTCTCAAAGTCGTTAGTGGAGCGCGTGTGGTTAACCGGCACACTAATTTGGACTTGTGAGAAGTGGAAAAAAGGTCTAAACATTATGATTACGACATCCCTCTTCATAATTGTTTAGATACACAAGTGTGCTATCTAAGGGAAGGTGTATGATTTTGATAAAGACTTATCAAAACAATCTAGTATCAGAAATCTGAACTTTGGTAAGAAAGTCAGCTGATTTCTGAGTACATGTCAAAGCTAGTGGGAGCATAAGTGTTATGCTAATAATCATCATGTTAGTGGGAGCATGATAATTATGATAAGTATTGCAAGTTAGCAATGTTAATTATAGAAAACAAAAAATTTCAATTGGGAAAAAGTTGTTTTGCTATAATTAAGGGAGAGGAAATTATACTTCATATCAAATCTATAAGGTTTAGATTTGAGGTTTTAATCATTTAGTCAAGGATATATATGAATTTCATGTTGGAATGGCTCAACATAAGGAAATTCTGTATATGGGTCCATTATTTGCGTTCTAAAATTCGATTATGATTACGGCATCCCTTTTCATAATCTGAATTATGAGAACTTGGCAAATTGAAATGGAAATATTATAGCAAAAGACTGGTTTAGTCTTTATGTAAGACATCATGAATCGTGTCCCATATGCTTCGAATATAGGATCGATTACATGTGCTATAATCATCCGTTCTAAAATTTTCCAAATGCCTGGGGCATTAAGAAGGGAAAAGGTTTAGAACTAGATATGACTAAAAGGATTAAACAATTGTCGAGGACAATCTAAGGTTTACCAAAGATTGGTTGCTCAAGGACAGTTGGAAGTATAGTGATAATTCTGGAAGGACCATATTGACTTAATCTGTAAGGAGGCAACTCTTGTTCAGAAGTGATAGTCAAAATGGAATCTGGAAATGTGTCAAAGTTAGAATTTTCACTCTGTGTAAGATTAAGGAAACTTAATGCAAGAAGGATGGTTCCAAGGAGTTGATCTCCTTTGGAATGATCTGTAATGTTTGTTGTCAAGTCTTTATGACTTTGTGCATAATCATTACAAGAGGATCAATGCATATAAGTTTAGAATCTGACAGATTCCAGTAAATGGCATGAATTTGGAATTCTTGCATTTGCAGTAAGGATTTGGGAGTGTGAAAAGAGAATCATTGAAGTTATGTTCAATGGATCTAGTTCACAAAGTAAAGATCATAGACAAACATAGTATGCATACTTAGTGTGTGGCATGACTAGTGTTTAGAAAACATAGTGTACATGCTTGGAGCATGGGACAACTATTGTTTTAAATTCAAGAATAAAGTTGATAGCTGAAACAGTGTACAATGAATAATGTGTAATCATATGGTGATAAATAAAAGGTGTTTTATTTATGTTCAAAGGGTTGATACCATATTGGATTCAATTATTATTGTGTTTCACTTTGCATGTTTTGACTTCCCGAATAAACTAGGTTATTCTTCCGGAATGACTAAGTTATTCAAACCATCCACAGTCGGTCGTATTTTGGAAGTAGATATGAATTAAGACTGTCATGATGGGTTGTAGAGGTCTAAGGTGTTGGACAAGGCTACAACAATCATGAGTGCTCATAAGTTCTGAGTATTGGATTCAACCCGCGCTCATTGGAATCACTTCATGGATTTTATCACGAGTGATCATGAGACGATAATATCTTATATTCTTCAAACCTAGAGATATGAGTTGTTACTATGAGTTGATAGTACATTGATTGCACGAAACCGCATTTGGTAACTCGGTGCTATAAAACGTGCTTTTGTGTATGATTCAACAAGTAGTAGAACAAGCCATATGAGTCGAAGTTTATCCATTCCTTTTACCTTTGGGATAAAAGCGATATCTGTGGGCCCCTCGATGATTTGATGATGACAAATGGAAGTGCTCGGCCGGGCCAGGACTGATTTGATTTGTTCAATTAGTCAGTTGTCATAAATCGGAAATCGGGAAACAACAAATGGACAGAGAGAATGATTATAATCCATGTCTCAGTCCATATGATATCTAGAATGGAGGAATATATGATCCCTTATCTAATGGACAAGTCATTGACAAAGGTCAGAGTTCATCGACAAGGTCAGAGTTCGACAGAAGCTTTTGAGAGCTACGATTGCCGGTTGGTTCCTGAAGTCATACGCAATAATAGTTTTAGACTTATCCAAGTGGGAGACTGTTGGATTAATGTCTAAGTCCATAACTATATTTGGTAAGACTTGACCCGACCCGGCATGGTCCATTTGGGTTGCATACCATCATGCACTTGAATGAGAGAAATAAGACACTTATGGTTATTAATATATTATAAGTTCTAGTATATTAATAATAAGAATAATAAGATTATTTAATTAGTATTGATCAAGAATTAATCTAGGATTAATTAAGTGATCAAAAGAAGACTAATTAAATATATGGGTTGATTGTGTAAATCATCCATACTTGTATAGTGGGCTAATGCTCCATGGATAATCAAGTTGGGCTAAAACCCATAGGATGGTCCATGGATGCTCCATGGTGTATTTGTACCCATGGATCCAAGGAAATGGAAAGCCATGACAATTAAGAGTTTACCCTAATTGTGTAACTATATAAGCATCTTATTATTGAGGAAAAATCGGCCACTAGTAGTATTCAAGAAAGGGCTAGCCGATTTTGGTGAGTGTAGAATTCTCTCAAGTCATTCTAAGTGTTTTGATGATTGTGATTCCATTTGAGGTGTCACACTTGGGGCACTAAGCACTCAAGCTTCATGAAGACTTTCTACATCAAGAGGTATGTATTCTATCTTGTTACATTATTGTTTTGTATGCTAGATTAGGATAATACCTTGGAAGTTCTTATTTGCATGTATAATAGAGAAAACATAGATCCAAGGTATTTAGGGTTGCATGTACACTTAGGAAGTGTTAGAATGCTCAAAACCCTACAAGCGTGAGTTTGCGTATAGATCTATACTGGATTGACTATCCTACACCTTGCTGCTAGCTACAGCCGGACCTACAGGTCTGCGGGTGCCAAACGTCATACCTTTTTACAACTTACATTGTCGTGTTTGATAGTCGATAGTATGGTAAAATTAATCACATAATACCTTGATATAAATCCGGTTTAAGGTAGTTAGTACAACAGTTGTTCCTATAATACAACACTACAGTACTACATTAATTTACCCTTTGCATATATTTTGTGATCATTTCACTTAAACATTAATGTACAAACTATATTTTGATAATGATAGTTATACTTGGGAAAATTACACGCTTTTACAAGAAACGAACATACAAAACAGTTATGCCTTGGTAGAAGGCTACTTTTAGTAGGAAATATAGCGTTTTCTAGGAGATTCAAACTTTTACCAACACTTACAAACATTCATATACTTTTATTACAAATGTATACAACTCGTACTTCAAAATCACATTCAAACATTTTGATACAAACACTGACACTAAAATACTTATGAACTCACCACCTTTAATGCTGATAAACTCTTTCAAAATAACTTGTATTCTCAGGTCATCAGTAGACAGGTATCGAGGCCAGCTTTTGAGAAGATGGAGCGCATTCAAGACTCATCTTATTGTTTTGATTTACATTTTTGGGGTCTATAACTGTACAGAACACACTTGTATTAAAATTATATATTTAATGCAGAGGATGATGTTGTTTACTTGTTGCTATTATACTGTGTTGTGATACTTTACATGACGTCCTCCGCCCCAGAACGTTTCCGCCATTCTCGGTTTTGGGGTGTGACATATTGTGCTGTTGTGGTCGTCAACTCTGGTGATGTCAGCCATTTAGGAGGTGGTTAAGTGAAGGTACGTTCAATTATTTATGTTCTATCGGTGTTTGTGTGATTGTATGAGCCATATTTGGTCTGAAAACCAAGGAAGAACCGCCACCACCACCGAGAGGTGGTGGCTTCCATCTCTTTTGCCGCCACCAGCCACGGTAGGGGGTGGTTGTGTGCGTGATTTGGTGTATGTGAGCCTAGTTCGTGAATTTAATATTGTATGGATATTCTTGGACAGGAAAAAACAAAGAGAAATCGTCACCACCACCTGCTACCTCCGTTCCGCCACTGCTAGCTACAATCTCGTGTGTGTTTGGATTGATGTGTGGAGTGCTTTTGGTGTTGTGTTGGCCCAAGAACATAACCACCACCACCGTGAGGTGGCGGCCGCCATCGTGAACCATCGCCAACCAAGACTTCCCGAGGTGGGAGTGGGTGGTACCCGACTTGATTAGACTTTAATTAATATATATGATTTAACTATTGGATTAACTGATGTTGGATTTGGTTGGAAACCCTAATTAGGGTTTAGAAAACCCTAATTCTAGGAATGTGAGTTTTGGATTGGTCGGGACCTGCGTTTGGACCATTGGATTTGGAATTTTGAATTACGCCCGATTACTTTTTATGTTTGGTCTAGTGAAGTAATGGACTTAATGGATTAGGTCCTTAATGGATCAAGTCCTTAATGGGTTAAGTAAGAAACACTTAACCCTAATCCTCATTTTATGTGAAAAACCCTAATTGGGTTTGGGTTCATGTTCGGCTATTTATTTGACTAAGCTGTTGTGGGCCTTCATGGGCCAATTTGGAACATATTTATGGACTAAGGAAATTATTTGGCTTCAGGATAAGGCTCATTGGAAAGGCTTGGGCCTAATTTGGAAAATTAGTGATAAGTGGGCCATCATTGGGCCTTGATGATTATGAGATAATGTACAATCGGAATGCCAATAGTTTTGACTAGAATAAATGGTTGGGCCTTAAGATAAGTCCATATAGAGGTTTGGGCCCGATTTGGAAAATTAAACAAAAGGTTGGGCCTTGGCTGATTATTGGGCTGTTGGGCCTTCGGAGTGTGAGTTTGAGCCTTGGTTTTGAACCAGGATAGGTTAGGGGTAAAATCGTCCATTAACCCCAAGTGTAGATTTATTGTTATGTATCGGAACCCGATTATTAATTGGGTGTCGTTTTGATGATTGACAGTTTGGGAATTTGTCAACCAACAGCTAGAGTTTTATCTCCGGGACTTCAGCAGTGTGAGGTGAGTCTCCTCACCATACCAATGGGTCGAACGCACCAAGGCCGGCCCATTTTATGATATGTGGTATGCTAGTTGATGTAGTGTTATGTGGCATGTTAACTGGCTATTTTGCTAGGAGGCATGCTAGTCGTATATGTGTTATACTTGTATGGAAGACCATGGGAGAGCCTATGACACTTGGATGTAAGACCATGTGGAGAGCCCATGGCTTTCCTATTAAAGACCATGGGAAGATCCCATGACACTTGGATGTAAAACCATGTGGAGAACCCATGGATTTCCTATTAAAGACCATGGGGGAGCCCGTGGCACTTAGGTGTAAGACCATGTGGGGAGCCCATGGCATCCTGGAGTAAGACCCTGGGGGAGCCCACGACATCCATATATGTTTATATGCTTGGATTGTATATGCTAGTTGATTATGTGAAATGTGGTATGATAGTTGTTTATGACAGTATGTGATATGCTAGTTCTCTTTGTGATACTTGCATGCAAGACCCTCAGGGGGATCCCGTGGCAGTTGGATATTAGACCATGTGGGGGAGCCCATGGAAATCCCTATATGTTTATATGCATGACTTATGTGATTGATATGGTTTATGTAGTTGTTATAACTAGTATAGGTTATGTGGTTATGTGGATTGTGTGGGGGTTTGTACTGGGGAACTCACTAAGCTTCATGCTTACAGTTTTGTTTATTGTTTCAGGTATCATCGGTTTGGAAAGAAAGGGCCTGGCTTGATCGCAACTCACACTACCATGTTTTCCGTAATGAATGATTTTGGGATGAACTATGATAAATGTTTTAATTAGCGATGTTTTGGAATGTTTAGAATAAAGGATATCTATGTTTTGGTTATATTAGAAATGAAATTTTTACCCTTTATTTTTGGAGCGTTACAAGTTGGTATCGAAGCCTTGGTTTGAGGGATTCAGACGTACTTTCGGGTGTGTCTGAACTGAAACTGAGGATCTATAAAGTTTTCAAAAAGAAAAATGTTTTCAAGGAAAAAGTTTTCTAAAACAAGAAAGGGTGTGGTGCATGCAATCAGCCGAGCTCAAGTAAATTTCCTAGAATACCCATATATGTTATCTATTATGACTTGGTTTATGAATTTGAGAATCGCATGCTAGTTAGGGCTAGGAGAGATGCCTTTATATGTTGTATGAGCTGGTAGACTTGCATGCTAGTGCTGAGTAGTCAGCGATAGATTGGCCTGACATGTGATGCTTGTGGCCTTGGGAATATTGGATGCCATGCTAGAATGAGAATGATTATTGGTATTAGTAACTGCTAAGTGTTCTCTTTTAAAATTTCATACGGTTAGGACCTTATAGCCTTAGAATAACTGATTTGGTCTGATTTCCTTTTCCTTGTTTGGTTGTGGTCCTAAGGTAGAGTCTATTATTCGACAGTCTATTATATTTTGTTTTGTGTATAATTTGCACGCAATAGGTAGCTACCAGTGAGGATGGATGGATGTAGATAGCACGAGTTGTGGTTTGTTGGCTGACTGTTCTATGGTAGTTCTTTGGATCGGAGTGCTACTACACGAATGCTACTTGTTGTGTTCTTTGTGAAACTATTGAATGATGAGAGTCAGCTACTAAGTGAATATGACGATATTCAGGAGGTAGATGGTTGGCATCATGAGGAGTTCCTCAGCAGCTGATGGCAGGGTGAGGTTGGAAACCTAGGAAATCGTAGGATATACTCCAATGAGTTAGTGGGGCAGTTTGGTGAGGTTGGGAACCTAGGGGGAGCCTAGGAGTTGCTTTAGTGAGTATCGTCTGCTATTTAGCGGATATTTGGTGCATCAGTGGAGTAGGTGACTTAGAGGATTCGAGAGGATTGTTAAGGAAAGTATAGATAGGTGTGGAAGGTAGTATGGGCCCATACTACCAAAAGCACAAGATCCATACTCGAATCAGTGAGAGTCTTGGAGAATCTAAGAAGCTTTTGGAAAGGAGAATTCTTGGTTATGCTCTGATAGTGGGGATAGCTGCTTTGCCAGATGAGGATGAGCACACATGAGGAAGGACCAGGGTTTAGTCCCGGCTCCGGTGGTGAGCCGTTTAATGGAAGGACTGCCAAGGTTTTGAGTTCGCTCTGGATCTCTTGTATCGGATGGCACGGATTGACTGTGTGTTCTATTGCACTTTTGGGATTGGAGGCTATGTCTTGGGAGTAGTTGTATCCCGAGTAGGGCAGAAGTTGCTCCCGCTATTGTGGTTCAGCCGTCGACGATTGAGTTGGTGAGTGTGCCAGGGCGCAAGACCCTTAATGATATGATTTCTATAGTCAAGAGTAAGGGATTGATTTGGAACACATTGGGAAGAGGGGACCAAATCAAGTGCATATATTGGAGGGTCCTGAAAAGGGACCCAAGAGTCCGGGTCAGCTTTTGAGAGGCCAGCAGGGCCGGATTCAGTGCAGTACTTGCGAGAAATTGCACGATGGAGTTTTCATTTCAAGGTTTTTTAGGTAGTATATCTCTAGGTTTGTTTCCCTACTTGTGTTTGGGTTATACCTTCAAACATTTTCATATGTCATTTGCATACCGTGGGGGTGGTTAGTGAAAGGTCGTTTCCCTCTTTGCTGGTTTGGATCGTTCAATGTTATCTTGGTCTATGGTCGAGATTGGTTTAGAGACGTGATGCGGAAGGTCTACGGTCAGGATTGGTGATTCAACCATTATTCTTGAGTCGGGTTTTGGAAGCTCCAGGGGAAGTGTTCTATTGCGGAGGCTTTGGCCTGGGCATTGGTTATTTGGACTTCGAGATATAAGTGTAGCATCATTTTAAGGCATGTGAGATTTTTAGTTTTGCTAAGATTCGAGAAGTGTTCGTCTGATCTTTAGGAGTTGTGTGGTCTTTTGGGGTTTGGGCCAGTAATAGAACACTAGCACGGGTAAGCGGCAGGTTGTCAGCAGTTTGGTTATTAAAGAGTAAGAAGGATTGGGAATCCTTCAAATCTCATGTATTGTGAAGACTTTGTCAAATCTAAGTGGGGGGAATCGCACTGGTATTTAGGACAGGAGTAGGTATGAGACAGGGATGAGTTTTCTCATCCTCATCGAGGAAAATGGCGGCCCAAGTGGCTATTTGGTTTGAGGTTTATGTGAGTTTGGATTTCGGTAAAACTCCCCAACGTGTGAATCGTGTCTTCTTGGGGCTTGATAGCAGAATTTGGGGAAGCAGATTGGGGCTTCAGTCATGAATTGAGTTCAATTCGGGTGTTCGGTCAAGTGCGTTCTCGACTATGTATGCGTTTCGAATGGATAGATTAGGGGGAAGGCAGTGGGCTACGGTTGTGTTAAGGTAAAAGTGTTGTAAGTTTGCGGGGGAGCCGTAGCATTCACTAATGGTCAGTCAAGATGAAAGTGTTGTAATACTTACGAGGTACACGTGGCATTCACTGATGGTTAATTAGGATGAAAGTGTTGTAAGACTACGGAGGAGACGTAGAATTCACTAATGGTCAGTAGGGTGAAAGTGTTGTAACACTACGAGGGAGACATAGCATTCACTAGTAGACAAATAGTGTGGAAGGTGTTGTAAGACTGTTGGGTAGCCGTGGCATTCACGGATTTGTTCAGATGACTTAGGCCAGGGTGGTCCAGTTGGCAAGGTTGTGAGTAGGTCACAACATAATTGAATTAGGAAACGGTAGGTCGAAGGAGACCGGGTATGATGTAAGACTACAGTTATCCTGGTAGCATTCACCTTTTTGCATCGGATTCATTGGCTACATGTTTTCATCCTATCATGATCGGATGGATCAAACGGATTGAAGGAGCCATGAGTGGCGATATAGATAGGGCACCTACTGTTAGACGATGTATCCTTCGGAGGTCGCATGGTCCTGCTGCGTGTGTTTTTGTCCTAACAATCGGGTAAGTTTCTGGTGTTCAGGAGAGTTAGCAAACAAGTTGGGACCAGGGAGGTCCCGGTTGTTCTTACAGAAAGTGGCTATGTGGAAGCAAGATGAGTTGGAGTGGTTTCCGTGATTTGGGGTCCGTGTGTGGATTTTCTTGCTATTCGGGGTATATACTAAGTTGTTACAGTTGGACTAAATAATATCAGAATTTGAATTACCATTTGGGAGATAAATGTAATGGATTCAGGCGATGATTCAGTATGGGCAGTTTGTCATGGAGACAGACGATCTCGAGACTTCGGAATTCAGACTGAGTAGATGTGATCATGTTGCAAGGAATTCGTTCATATTCAGGTTTTAGAACCATGCAAGAGTTGGTTATGGGTTGCCTTAGAAAGGCTAGGGTATGCTTGTGGTTGTGGCCGTGTTGCTCAAACTATTTGGCGTGTCAGGTGTGGTAAGGAATGCTTTCGAGGACGAAATCTAATTCAAGTGGGGGAGAGTTGTAACATCCTGTTTGAAATAGACTAATTAAATAATAAACCTGGAACCCCGAGAAATAAACTTATAATTTATATTATTTTAAAATGGCCCTAAAATCAATAATATCTAGCGAGGTGTTGGTTTTGAGGAGCCAAATGATATAATTTTGATTTCTGGGGGTTAAAGTGTAATTTTGGGATTCATGTTGTAAAGGTTTTCAGAAATCAGGGGGTGTTTCCTAAAATATTGGACCTATTATGAAAAGATTTTTTAAGACAGGGGCTGCTTGGTAATTATTAGGACTTAAATTGAAAGGACTTTGGAGTGATAGGGGTTAAATCGGAAACTTCGGGGACTTGAATTGTGATGAATCTTAGATGTTGGGGGCTATTTTGTAAATTATAGCCTTGATTTGAGAAAAATCTTATGGGGAGGGACCAAATGCGTGAAATGTTCATAAGTTTGGATACGGTACGGGATTTGAACCTGGTGGCCTTCCCTCCCGTCTTAAGATCGTTATTTCCTAACCCTAACCCTAATTGTTCACTAGCCGCCGTCATTTGGGAGTCTTCCAGCTGTCGCCTGCAAACCGAGTCCGAGCACCACCAGGTCCGTTGCTACCTATCGCTGAGCCCCGCCATCCATAACCCCACTGCTCAATGTCGCGGGCAGCCAGAAGAGCACCGAAACCAAATTTATGGAGTTGTGAACGACGAGTCGTAGTTCGTGAGTAGCCATGAAGTTTCGGGTAGGCCTAACCGCCACCTCTCTCTCCTCTCGGTCGTTCTTCTCGGTGTTGGACGTCGTCGATGTCATTGCTGCTGCCGGAGGCTATTGCACTGTTGTGGTTGTCAACTCCAGCGACGTCATCCGTTTATGAGGTGGTTGGGTGAATGTACGTTCGATTATTTATGTGCTATCGGTGTTTGTGTGATTATATGAGCCATATTTGGCCTGAAAACCAAGGAAGACCCGCTATCACCACCGAGAGGTGGTGACTGCCATCTCTTTTGTTGCCACCAGCCATCATGGGGGAGTGGCTGTGTGCATGAATTGGTGTATGTGAGCCCAGTTCGTGTGTTTAATGTTGTATGGATATGCTCAGACAGGAAAAACTAAGAGAACTCATCACCACCACCTGCTGCCGCCGTTTCGCCATTGCTAGCCACCATCTCGGGTGGGTGTGGGCTTTCGGGTGCTTTTGGATTGATGTTTGGAGTGCTTTTGGTGTTGTTTTGGCCCAAGAACATAACTACCACCACCGTGAGGTGGTGGCTGCCACCATGAACCACCGCCAACCACCACTTCCCGAGGTGGTAGTGGGTGGTACCCGTCTTGATTAGACTTTAATTAATGTAAATATTTAACTATTCAATTAATTGGTTTTTGATTTGGTTGGAAACCATAATTAGGGTTTAGAAACCCCTAATCTTGGGAATGTAAGTTTTGGATTGGTCGGGACCCGCGTTTGGACCATTGGATTTGGAATTTTGATCTATGCTCGATTACTTTGTATGTTTGGACTAGTGGAGTAATAGACTTAATGGATTAAGTCGTTAATGGGTTAAGTAAGAAACACTTAACTCTAATCATTATTTTATGTGAAAAAACCTAATTGGGTTTGGGTTCTTGTTGGGCCATTTATTGGACTAAGTTGTTGTGGGCCTTCGTGGGCCAATTGTGAATATAATTATGGACTAAGGAAATTATTGGGCTTTAGGATAAGGCCCATTAGAAAGGCTTGGGCCCAATTTGGAAAATTAGGCCATAAGTGGTCCATAATTGGGCCTTGATGATTATGAGATATTGGACCATCGGAATGCCAATAGTATGGACTAGAATAAATGGTTTGGCCTTAAGATGAGTCCATGTAGAGGTTTGGGCCCAATTTGGAAAATTAGGCCACATGTTGGGCCTTGGTTAATTATTGGGCTCTTAGGCCTTCAGAGTGTGAGTTTGGGCCTTGGTTTTGAACCAATTTAGGTTAGGGGTAAAATGGTCCATTTACCCCAAGTGTAGATTTATGGTTATGTACTGGAACCCAATTATTAATTGGGTGTTGTTTTGATGATTGACAGTTCGGGAATCTAGAGTTTTTTCTGCGGGACTTTAGCAGTGCGAGGTGAGTCTCCTCACCATACCAATGGGTCGAAGGCACCAAGGCCAACCCATTTTATGATATGTGGTATGCTAGTTGATGTAGTGTTATGTGACATGTTAGCTGGTTATGTGTTAGGAAGCATGCTAGTCGTATATGTGTTATACTTGTATGGAAGACCATGGGAGAGCCTTTGACACTTGGATGTAAGACCATGTGGAGAGCCCATGGCTATCCTATCAAATACCATGGGGGGTGCCCATGGCACTTGGATGTAAGACCATGTGGAGAGCCCATGGCTTTATTATTAAAGACCATGGGGGAGCCCATGACACTTGGATGTAAGACCATGTGGAGAGCCCATGGCTTTCCTATTAAAGATCAGGGGGAACCCATGGCACTTAGGTGTAAGACCATGTGGGGAGCCCATGGCATCCTAGAGTAAGACATTGTGGGGAGTCCATGACATCCTTTTATGTTTATATGCTTGTATTTTATATGCTAGTTGATTATATTACATGTGGTACGATAGTTGTTTATGACAATATGTGATATACTAGTTGTCTTTGTGATAATAGCATGGAAGACCCCCCCCCCCCCGGGGGGGGGGGGGGTGGAGCCTGTGGCAGTTGGATATTAGACCATGTGGGGGAGCCCATGGCAATCCTTATATGTTTATATGCATGGATCATGTGATTGATATGGTTTATGTAGCTGTTATAGCTAGTATGGATTATGTGGTTATGTGGATTGTGTGGGGTATGCTCTGGGAATCTCACTAAGCTTAGTGATTAAAGTTTTGTTTATTGTTTTAGGTATCATCGGTTTGGAAAGAAAGGGATTGGCTTTATCGCAGCGCACACACCCATGTTTTCCGCAATGAATGATTTTGGGATGAGCTCTGATAAATGTTTTAATTAGCGATGTTTTGGAATGTTTGGAATAAATGATATCTATGTTTTGGTTATATTAGAAATGAAATTTTTACCCTTGATTTTTGGGTTGTTACATAGACTTGAGTATTGGACGTTTTGTCTTAAAGGATTAAGTACTTAGTGATAAGTTTAGTCATCAGTGGAGTATGTTAGGCGTACCTTCTTGGTAGACACTGTGTAACGGGATGAACCCGTTTTCCTCTTTTATTGTAACCTAGAATGCAAGGTGTAATGGGGTGGTATTCATGGCTTACTCAACAAAAGCTTATTTTGGGCCATCGGTCATTGTAGGTTTGGGCCATGGTTGGATGGGTCAAGTAGGGGAAGGGTAAAATGGTATTTCACCCTTGGCATGATGGAATGTAACATGGACCATTGATTATGGGTTATTACCCTGATTAGTAATTAGAGTTGATTTTGATATGTTCAGTGTGAGGTACCATGGTAGCAGCAACCCGAGAGTGTGGTTTATTTATCATCAGATTAAGATAAGTCTCCTCACTGTACTTATGGGTCGAAGGCACCAATGTCGACCACTAGATTATGTGGTATGATAGTTGACACTTACTAATATGCTTGTATGTGCTTGTTGTCTTTGTGTTTGTTGCTAGTATGATTATATGCTTAGTTGTAGGGTGAAATAGACTCATACCGGGTGAAAGATATCAAAGGAGTCGGAAGGAACTTAGAGAGCCGGAAGGGACTCAGAGAGTCGGAAGGGACTCATGGGTGAAATAGAGCCGTTATATGCTTTAGTATGACATGCATGTATAATGTATGATATGCGGTATTTTGGGGAACTCACTAAGATTTGTGTTTACAGTTTATGTTTAAATGTTTCAGGTACTTCCAGTTCAAAAGGGAAGGTCCCAACATGATTGCATTGCATCTACCTGTATTTGACATTTCATGATTTTAGGATTGTACTCTGATAATTATTTTCTTCTTTGATATGCTTGATGGTTTTGAAATATATGATTCATTGCTTGTTTGATTAAAACAGAAAATTTTACTTTGTATTTTTGGGATGTTATAAATAAGGATGCAAAGATAGTACCTTTATCAAGTATCACTCAAGATAGCGATCCATGATGTGATCTAGAAACAGGTCATCTCCAATACTTTTTTACAACACCATGTTTTTTATTTAAAGATAATAAAGGATAGGCTTTGGTGTGTAAAAGTATATTGCATTTTAATTAAAATGATAAACATGAAAGTTTTAGTAGTGAAAATTACGAACGCATGGATATAAAGAACGTCAAAAACGGAGCTTGTATGAAAACGTTACAATTATCCGAATATAACAAGAAAAAAAGCTTCAAAACCAGCACCAATAAACATTAAATGCAACATCCAACCACCCCAACAACTAGAAATATGAAGGTAATTGGCAACCCCGTTATCAATAGAGGCTACCCCCCCTTTTTTCCATTCTTGCCAATTTCTCTAAAATATCTCCATCTCCATCTCAAGATCGCGGTCCCTCGTGATTCGATTTATCGTTCTGAAATATTGTCGGCGAAGCATTGGATGTTTTGAAAGGATCATTAAAAGAAGGATCAATCGTCAAAGTTATACTCATTGTTTTCCGAGCTATTCATCAATAGGGTAAGTCACACTTTTGCTTAAGTATAATTTAATTTAGAGTATACCCATATTCGTTATCATGAACCCATGTATTAGAGTAATCATTAAATCCAGTTATTATACTGTTTGATCTAATTACAGGAGAGGTGTGTAGGATAGACATGTTGGCCTGGTTGTTGGATTTCAAAAAGGCAACATGTCGAAATGATCCTGCCTCCCGACTGTCTTGACTGGTTGATCCTTATTTGATAGTCATTTTCGTATTAATGAGATTAATGAAGTATCTGATGAGTTGTGACCATTCTAACACTTCCTAAGTGTACATGCAACTCTAATAACCTTGAATCTATGTTTTCTCTATATACATGCAAATTTCTTTTTCAAGGTTATTTCCTAACTAGCATGACATGGGGAATATATGAAACATAAAAACTAGTAGAAATACATACCTTGTTGTTGCTTGGATTCCTTCAATACTTTGTGAGCCTAGCACCCCAAATGTTGTGCCTCAAATGCTTCACACAACACCACAAAACTTGGAATAACTTGAGAGAATACTTCTAGCACTCAAAATTGGTTATGCCCTCTCTAGTAACCCTAGGTCACGATTTTGCTAGCCAAAGGGTTCCTTTTATAGTGATGTCACAATTAGGGTGTCATTAAGAAGACCCATAATTGTCATGACTCTTCATTTCTCATGACCCATGGGTTTGTAACTCCCATGGACTATCCATGGAGCTCCAAATGGTTACATCCATAACCCATAAACCATGGATCATTAATCCACCATAAAAGAATTGATGATTGTCATAATCAACCCTATCTATTTAATTAGTCTCACTTTGATCACCAAATTAATACTAGATTAATACTTGATCAATACTAATTAAATAACACTATTATTAATATATTAGAATTTATAATATATTAATAATCATAAGTGCCATATTCTCTCATTTAGTCTATCCAAGTATTGCAATGCCATGCAGCCCAAATTGACCATGCCGGGTAGGATCAAGTACATAACAAATAAAGTTATGGACTTAGACACTATATCCAACAGTCTCCCACTTGGATAAGTCTAATAACTATATTTTCAAATATGACTTCAAAATCCGACTAGCAATCGTAGCTCTTTCAAAGTCTCTTGGAACTAAGATGATGATGATACGCCATTTAAGATAAGTGATCATATAATCCTCTGCTCTCATGATATCAGCCGGACAAACACATGGAACATGGTCTTACTTATTGTCCAGCATTTGTTTCTCGATCTCCGATTTGTTTCGACATAGAACTAAATTGAACTCATCAATTAGGTTCTGACCGGGCCCGGTACATAGGTCAAAACCAAATCATCGAGGGGCCCAGATATCGCTTCTATTTCAAGAAGGAACAGATAAACTTCGACTGATATGCTTGTACTAACTACTCGTTGAATTACTCACAAAGGCACATTTTATAACATCGAGTTACCAATGCATTTTCGTACAATCAATGAATAACCAACTCATAGTCAACAAGTCATATCTCTAGGTTTGAAGACTTATATGATATTACCATCTCATGATCACTCGAGATAAATTCCATGAAGTGATGCAAGTGAGCGTGGGTTGAATCCAATACTCAGCCCTTATGAGTACTCATGAATGTTGTAGCAACCATTGCATTGTCTAAAGCACTTTAGACAAATCATACAAGCCAAATTCATGACAGTCTTGAATCAATACTTACTTCCAAAGTTTGACCGATTATGGATGGTTTGAATAATAACATGATTATTCTGGAAGTAAAAACATGCAAAATTGAAACATAGTAAACAATCAACACAAGATAGTAACACCTTACTCATAAATAAATAACAACTTTTATTTATCATCAAATGTCAATTACATTTTACGAGTTTCAGGAATCTAATTATGAAACTAATATCATCCTTCAGCCCAATGCGCCTTGCATGCTGTAAATGCTTAACCCTGCTCAGTCCCTTCGTGAGGGGATCTGCCGGGTTCTCATCTGATGATACCCTCTTTGCCACGAGGAGTCCTTCTTCTATTCTATGTCTGATGAAATGGTATTTTCTGTCAATGTGCCTAGATCTCCCGTGATCTCTTGGTTCTTTCGCCAAAGCAACCGCACTTTCACTGTCACAGAAAATTTCCATTGGCTCCTTTATAGCTGGCACAACTCCAAGGTCTCCGATGAATTTCTTTAGCCATATCGCCTCTTTTGCTGCCTCGCTTGCTGCTATGTACTCTGATTCACAAGTCGAATCAGCTACTGTCTCCTGCTTGGAACTTTTCCAAGTAATTGCTCCTCCATTTAGGATAAAGACCCAGCCTGACTGAGAGCGGAAATTATCCCTATCAGTTTGAAAGCTAGCATCACTATATCCTTCCACTCTCAAGTCATCACTGCCTCCGAGGGTAAGTACCTAGTCCTTAGTCCTCCGCAAATACTTGAGAATGTTCTTTACCGTTGTACAGTGTGCCTTGCCAGGGTACCCTTGATATCTACTGACCATGCTCAAAGCAAAGGCCACATCAGGGCGAGTACAGGTCAGAGCATACATGATCGAGCCCACAACGGAAGCATATGGTATCTGACTCATCTCAGCTATCTTTACCTTTGTACTCGGACTCTGAGTCTTACTTAGCTTGACATTACTCTAGATTGGTAACTCTCCTTTCTTGGAATCTTGCATACTGAACCTCTTCAGTATCTTATCCACATAAGTACTTTGACTAAGTCCAATTAGTCTCTTACTCCTATCTCTCAATATCCTTATCCCTAGGATATAGGCAGCTTCCCCAAGGTCCTTCATAGCAAAACACTTCCCAAGCCAGGCCTTAACCTCCTGCAAAGTTGGGATGTTGTTTCCTATGAGAAGTATGTCATCCACATACAACACCAAGAAGCTAACTATGCTCCCACTAGCCCTGACATACACACAAGACTCATCCTCACTCCTAGAAAAGCCAAACTCTTTGACTTTCTCATCAAAGCAAAGATTCCACCTGCGAGATGCTTGTTTCAATCCATAAATGGATTTTTCAAGCTTACACACTCTATTAGGGTATTTTGGATCGACAAAACCCTCTGGCTGAGCCATGTAAACATCCTCAGCCAACTTCCCATTAAGGAAAGCGTTTTTGATCTATATAATAAAATTATAATAATAGTATAAGTGTTGATCTTTAAACTTTTTAAAAATCTAAGGTTTAATTTGGAATAAAAGTATTAGAGTGTAAGACTTTTGAAATTCCAAAACTTGAGGGCAAGAATTGAAAATATTCCAAGTCTCTTCAATTTGTAACTTATGAGTTTTAATGGTTCATAAAAATGAAGACTCTTCATTTTATGAAACCTCTTTAGTTCTTTAATCATAATTTAAAGAAGTGACTTGTGGTTATCCATAACTTGAGGACAAGTCATGAACACCATCATTACAATTAAGATCATGAATTTAACACACATGCAGGTTACACATAATTCCTATGATCTTCTAAAAACTCATAAGAACACAAATTCATCCCAAGCAATTTTATGAATCATATTAACATATACAATTCTTGAAAATTGATAAAAGTCATGTTAAAATGGGTTAACATAATCATTATCATTTTGAAAAATAGTTTTTACAAGTCCAAAACAGATTGAGATAATGATTTTAATCCATTTCCAGCAACAAAACACAAAAAGACTGCCCAGCAGGCACCTACTCGTCGAGTGCATGATCCTACTCGACGAGTAGGATGAATTTGTACATGGACTCGGCGAGTCCTCCCCATGAACTCGGCGAGTCCAGTCGACAGTGAGCAGAATTTTCGATTTTCAAGCAGTTTTGCATCAAGTATACAGAAAACAATCCTAGGCACTGATACCACTTATGGGTTTTGAGCATTCTAACACTTCCTAAGTGTACATGCAACCCTAATAACCTTGAATCTATGTTTTCTCTATATACATGCAAATTTCTTTTTCAAGGTTATTTCCTAATTAGCATGGCATGGGGAATATATGAAACATAAAAACTAGTAGAAATACATACCTTGTTGTTGCTTGGATTCCTTCAAGACTTTGTGAGCCTAGCACCCCAAATGTTGTGCCTCAAATGCTTCACACAACACCGCAAAACTTGGAATAACTTGAGAGAATACTTCTAGCACTCAAAATCGGTTATGCCCTCTCTAGTAACCCTAGGTCACGATTTTGCTAGCCAAAGGGTTCCTTTTATAGTGGTGTCACAATTAGGGTTTCATTAAGAAGATCCATAATTGTCATGACTCTTCATTTCTCATGACCCATGGGTTTGTAACTCCCATGGACTATCCATGGAGCTCCAAATGGTTACATCCATAACCCATAAACCATGGATCATTAATCCACTATAAAAGAATTGATGATTGTCATAATCAACCCTATCTATTTAATTAGTCTCACTTTGATCACCAAATTAATACTAGATTAATACTTGATCAATACTAATTAAATAACACTATTATTAATATATTAGAACTTATAATATATTAATAATCATAAGTGCCATATTCTCTCATTTAGTCTATCCAAGTATTGCAATGCCATGCAACCCAAATGGACCATGCCGGGTCGGATCAAGTACATACCAAATAAAGTTATGGACTTAGACACTATATCCAACAGTATCTAGTTATTAGTTACCAGATTTCCATAGTTATTGATAATATATAATAGTATAGGTTAGTTCATGTTTGATGCGTGTGTTTTCCAGTTAGACTACTGTTTGTTGCTTGAGTGATTGTTCAAATGAGTTATCTCACTATAATATATGTTAAAGTGTATATCCTTATATGGTACGATATAATGACTGCTAGATTAGAGTTATATATGTGGAATAGTTGATGGGTTTTGATACATAAAATAAGGAGTTTTTCACCAACACCGGCAACGAAAGCTTTAGAATTTTCTAACAATTTTCTAGTATATAACAAAACTAAACCATCAAGGATCCTTCTAAATATGTTAGAATGATATTAAAACAACCATATGGTGTTATAGAATGACAACTTTTGAAGCCTTTGGACCCTTTTGGATTTGGGGTGTTGAAGTAGATGGTAAGAACAAGAAGCTTGATCTTTTCTACAAATAATCCACCAAAAAGATAAGTTAGCCAAAATGTTTCTTCTTGTATTACTTTTTTCTTTAATCCTATTAGTTCTTAAACAATTAAGCACTAAAGGAAGACACAATGTTAAGCACCAAAATCCAAGTAACAACTTCAAAAGAGAGAGAGCTCCCAAGCTCTTACTACTTACAGTTTTAGAGAGAAAAAAGATAAGAAAAAGAACTAGCCAAAATCCATGCAAAGAGTCCCTTTTATATCCCATGCAAGGTAAAGCCATTTCATTATAATACTCTAGAGTATTATAAAACATAAAGGTAAGGGAGATAAGACATGGAGGTTGACAAGGCGCCTCCATGCCCTCTTCATACTTTCGTCTACTAGGTCAAAAGGAAGAAGACAAAAATCTTTCACTAGTTATCTTAACCAAAGATCAATTAACTAGCTAAACCATGGTTAACCAAAGTGTCCAAAACTTTGTACATAACTTATTATATCATACTATATGATATAATGACTTGTTTGTTGTTTCTTTTGTTATTATTTTTATAAGACAATAATTTTTCTCTAATTAAATTCAAGACTTGAATTGATTTATTAATAATCAAATTCCTAATAAATATCCAATAAGTACCAACTTGATTAAGGTGTGACCCTATAATATCATATGTCATTAGAAATATCACTCATAAATGATTCTTAGGAATATAGATCCAACAATCTCACACTTGCACATGATTCATTAAAGACTGACATAGACAGTAGCTGGTGTCTAGCAATAGGTTGTTGTCCCTAACAAAACACGAAGGGGTGCCATCAATCAACATCTAATTCCAGGATCTCACAAGTTATAGTTGAAGTATAAGGTAATTTTATCAATATTATCTTTTTTTCAGACATAATGTTGGATATGATACATTGAACAAAATCATTCTCATTTGACATCCAACTTTAAGTAAGGCACCTTAGATGTCTAACTCTCAAAACATAAGAGGAACAAATCCCATCTTAACTACATACACACTCTTACATAGTTCATGTTATATCAAACAAAAGCTTTTATGCCTGCACTCTTATGAACAACGTTTAACCATGTCAAAGTATAACAATCTCTATAATGGAGTTCTCTAATATGCATCTCAGGTTGAAAGACATAAAGATATTTACTTGTGTTAAAGATTCACTTATGATAACAATCCATGAAGTGACTCTTAACATAGGTCATATCCAATAGTTATTCTCTAACAAGTACACATGAATTTGGATGCAACACTTTGCTATTTCACCACTTGAAATCAACCAAGCCCATTCATATTAGTCTTATTCAAGGATCAAATAACATGCTAACATAAAACACAAATTTTTTTTAACACAAAAGAGATATGTTATATATAAAAAGAGATTACATATCATTCCTACATAGTTCTGAATATCCATATATTAGTAAAGTACAAATTTTAAATTCAATCACTAGTTAATTGAAGACTGGTTCCCTTTTCATGAATCTCAAAGTTGATTTAAGAAAGAGGCTTTGTGAATGGATCTGCCAGATTGTCATTTGTATGAACCTTCTCAATGCATACATTTCCCAATTCCAATTCATGGAGAATGAAATTGAATTTCCATTGAATGTGTCTAGTATTTTTGGTAACGATCGGGTCTCTTGTGATAGAGATAGCACCAGTGTCGTCATAAAGAACCTGAATGGAATTTTTTATGCTTGGAACAACATCCAGATTACCGATGAATTTCTTCATCGAATCAACTTCTTGAGATGCCTCACAGGCAGCTATATACTTTGATTCTGCTGTAGAAAGTGCGACCACTTCTTACTTTGAAAGTTTTCAGGAAATGGCTCTTGCGTTAAGTGTGAACACGTATCCTGATTATCATCATGAGTTATCCTGATTAGTTTTGAAACCAACATAAGTGTAACATCTTAGATTAAGCTTTTCTTCAACTCCTCCATGAACTAGAAACATAAATATAGTCCTTCTCAAGTATGTAAGCATGTTCTTAACCGCTATCCAATGCTTCTATCTAGGGTTAGATTGATACCTACTAGCTAGACTAATAACATAAGCTATATCCAACCTACTATATGTCATAACATACATAATTGAACCTACTGCTAAAGCATACGGTATGCGACTCATTCTTTTGATGTTATCTTTAGTACTAGGGCTATCAAACTTACAAATAATGGTGCAAGGCACTATGGGCACAATTTCTCGTTTTGAGTTATCCATTGAAAAGCATTTTAAGACTTTTTTTAATTTATTTTCTTTGACTCAAACCAATGAGTGTTTGGGATCTATCTCTATAGTTCCTAATACCGAGTATATATTTAACATCCTCTATATCTTTTATTTGAAAGGACTTACTAAGGTAGGCTTTAGTATCATTCAATGTTGGGATATCTTTTTCGATCAGTAATATGTAGTCGACATACAGAATTAGAAAAACAGTTTGGCTCCCACTTGCTTTGATGTATACACATGGTTCATCGGGACTTTCTGAGAAACCAAAGTTGTTGATGTTCTCATCAAAACGATGATACCAGGCCCTAGATTCTTGTTTCAATCCATAAATGGAATTCTTCAATTTGCACACCTTCATTAGCTTATCTGGTTTGAAAAAACCTTTAGGTTGTTCCATATAGACATCTTACTCAATATATCCATTAAGGAAAGCAGTTTGTACATCCATTTTCCATATCTCATAGTCATAATATGCAATTATGGCCATGATAATCCTAATAGAATTAATATTAGCAACCAACGAGAAGGTATCTTCATAGTCAACGCCTTGAATTTGAGTGTACCCTTTCACAACAAGTCGTTCTTTGAATGTATGTTCATTTCCGTCCATGTCGGTCTTCTTCTTGAAGATTCACTTTCTTCAAACAACCCTGCTATTAGGTGGTAAGTCAACCAAGTCCCATACTTGATTGTCATCATGGACTAAATTTAAGCTCTCACAGCATCAAACCATTTATTAGACTCTGGGTCCATCGTAGCTGCCTTGAAATTGATGGGCTCATATTGATCCATCATGAAGACTTCCTCTTCATAAATGGAAAATCCAAATGTATAAGGTTCCTTATGAGATATATTGGAACGTCGTATAGTTGTTGTGTTTTTTGTCATTTGAACGATAATTTCAATTTCAACAATGCTTTTTCGATTATCTTTCTCAACTAAAGGTTGTGTTTCATGAATTTCTTCGAGATTAATGGGGCCCCCACTTGCTTTATACAAGATAAATTCATTTTAAAGAAACACTACTTTTCAGTCTATGAACACTCGGTTCTCTTCTTTCTGGGAGAAATAGTGACCCATGGTTTCTTTTAGGTATCCCTGAAAGATACATGTTTGAGATCTAGGGTCCAGCTTGTTAGAAGTCTCTCTTTTAACATATGCTTCACAACCCCATATATTTATGTAATACATTGATGGAAATTTTCCATTCCATAACTTGTAGGGAGTATTAGTAGCCTTTTTATTTGGGACCATGTTTACAGTTCGAGCTGCTGTGTCGAGGGCATAACCCCAAAACAAATGAGGAAAGGAAATATGAATCATCATCGATAGTACCATATCAAGTAGAGTATGATTTATACTTTCCGAAACACCATTATGATGTGGTTTTCCCGGTGTAGTGAGTTGTGACACTATGCCATAATTCCTAAGATGTTCATCAAACTGATAGCTTGGATATTCACCACCACGATCTGATCATATGGTTTTAATCTTTTTACCTTGAAGACATTGAATGCTTTATGTTTGTGTTTCCTGATATACACATATCTAAATCTACTAAATTCATCAGTAAACGTAATGAAGTATCTGTGATAACCCATAAAATACGTCATCAACCACAGAGCTAACGCTACCAACAACACTTAATTGAACAACTTGGTAATCGTATTTCGAAAATTCATGTCACTTAGAGAGCATGTTAACATTTCTAGATAATATAAACAATCGCAATCTAAGAAATATAAATTTCACAAAGATCCGACTCAGTATGGGTGTGATATGACTTTGTAGTAAGTAAAATACCCACCATACATAAGAATTTTCAACGATGAAAACTACAAGGAGAATGGTTGACTTTTGGAAAGAGTCACCAAGAAGACAATTGTAGTACTACTCAAAGTAGGGATTATGAAATAAAAAATGCTTAATACAGAAACTATATGGGTAAGTTATAATTTTTTTAAAATCATAAGGGTATTAAAAACTAGTCTAAAAAATAAAGTCAAAATTTGTCAAGACGACCAAACGGAAAGTCGTAGAGTACATTGAGACCTAAATGGATATATAAGAGTTGTCGAAAACAGAGTTCGTATGTGAGAGTAATGAATTTTCAAGATTTATAAAAATAACCTTGTGTGCACCCACCGCAGCACACAACATGCATTCTGATACCCCGATTCGTCAACATACGGGTGACATGGCACCATGAGAAGAAGGTATGTGTCAACACCTGGTGGTTCACGTGCACTGCACGACGTGCACCAAAAAAAACTTCCTATAAATAGAAAGATCGGGATGACCCTTTCTTACACCTCAACACACACCTCACTCTTTCTCGATCGTCGTGCCACTAACTCCTGAGGCGCCTCTTGAATCTCAGACTCCCGAATTCTACCCTACATCAATTAATTCACGCTTCATAGGTGAGTTCATGGCCCTATTTTCCAAACTTTTTCGGAGGGGGGGGGACGAGAAACCTTGGACATGCAACCCTAGAAACCTTGGATCTATGTTTAACGAAGATACATGCAAATAATTATTTTTCCAAGGTTCCTATCCTATCTAGCATGGCATGGGGAACTTGAATCAAATAAAGCTAGTAGAATTACTTACCTTGTAGTTGTAGTTGATTGCTTGGAGTCTTAGAGCCTAGCACCAATAGTGTGGATGCCTCAAATGGAAATCACAAATCACCACAAACTTTGGAACCTTGAGAGAATAGTCACAACTATCTTGAAATCGGCCCTCTTAATTTACTCACCACAACTAGTGTGATTTCAAGAATTAAAGCCTCCTTTATATAGTGTGGTGCATTAGGGTTACATCCATGTAAACCCTAATACCCATGTCTCTTCATTTCCATGAGATCCATGGGTTAAAGCTCCATGGAGTATCCATGGACTTTCCATGCAAGCCTAGCCCATTCCAAATAAGCATTAGCCCACACTATATAAATATAAGAGCCCATATTTAATTAGTAATACTTTTGATCTCTAAATTAATCCTAGATTAAAATGTAGATCAATACTAATTAAATAATATGATCTTATATTAATATATTAGAACTTATAATATAATAATAAATCATAACTTATACTATTCTCAAAAGATTATCCATAAATTGTTCGGGTGAAGTGCAACCCAAATGGACCATGCCGGATCGGGTCAAGTACATACCAGATATAGTTATGGACTTAGACACTATATCCAACAGTCTCCCACTTGGATAAGTCTAATAAGTACAGTTGCATGTATGACTTCAGGAACCGATCATCAATCGTAGCTCTTTAAACTCTGTTGAACTAGAACGCGCCATTTTAGATAAGTGATCATATAATCCTCTAGTCTAGATATATGTCGGACAAATACATGGAACATGGTCTTACTTATTGTCCAACATTTGTTTCCCGATTTCCGATTTGTTTGACATAGAACTTAACTGAACACATCAATTTAGTTCTGACCGGGCCCGATACATAGGTCAAAACAAAATCATCGAGGGGCCCAGATATCGCTTTTAATCCAAGAAGGAACAGATAAACTTTGACTCATATGTTTGCTCTACTACTTGTTGAATTACACACAAAGGTATGTTTTATAACATCGAGTTACCAATGCGTTTTCGTTCAATCAATGCATAACCAACTCATAGGTAACAAATCATATCTCTAGGTTTGAAGACTTATTTGATATTACCGTCTCACGATCACTCGAGATAAATTCCATGAAGTGATTCCAGTGAGCGTTGATTTAGTCCAATGCTCAGAACTTATGAGCACTCATGGTTGTTGTAGCGATGTCCAACACCTTAGACCTCTACAACCAATCATGATAGTCTTGATTCATACCTACTTCCGACATATGACCGACTGTGGAGGTTCGAATAATATGATATACCAAACATAATTATTCTGGAAGTCAAAACATGCAAAAGAAATATAGTAAATGATTGACAAGTGATAGCAACACTTTACTCATAAATAACAGCTTTTATTTATCATCAAATGTCAATTACATTTTACAAATTTCGAGATTATCTAACTACTAAAACTAATATCATCCTTCATCCCTATGCTCCGAGCATACTGGAGATGCTTAGCCCAAGCCAGTCCCTTCGTGAGGGGATCTGCTGGGTTCTCATCTGATGATACCCTCTTTGCCACGACAATTCCTTCTTCCATTTGATGTTTGATGAAGTGATATTTTTTGTCAATGTGTTTGGATCTCCCATGATATCTTGGTTCCTTGGCTAAGGCAACCGCACTATTGCTGTCACAGAAAATCTCCATTGACTCCTTTATAGCTGGTACAACTCCAAAGTCTCCGATGAAGTTCTTTAGCCATATAGCCTCCTTTGCTGCCTCGCTTGCTGCTATATACTCTGATTCACAAGTGGAATCAACCACTGTCTCCTGCTTGGAACTTTTCCAAGTAATTGCCCCTCCGTTTAGGCTAAAGACCCAGCCCGACTGAGAGCGGAAATTATCCTTGTCAGTCTAGAAGCTAGCATCACTGTACCCTACAACTCTCAAGTCATCACTCCTACCAAGGGTAAGGACCCAATCCTTAGTCCTTCGTAGGTACTTGAGGATATTCTTTACCGCAGTCTAGTGTGCCTTGCCAGGGTTCCTCTGATACCTGCTAACCATGATCAAAGCAAAGGCTACATCAGGTCGAGTACATGTCATAGCATACATGATCGATCCTACAGCTGAAGCATAAGGTATTTGACTTATTTCTACTATCTTAGCCTTAGTACTAGGGCTTCGTGTCTTACTCAATCTAGCGTTACTCTGGATGAGAAACTCACCTTTCTTGGAGTTATGCATGTTGAATCTTTTCAACACTTTGTCCACATAGGTGCTTTGACTAAGGCCAATTAGACTTTTACTCCTGTTTCTCAAAATCCTTATCCCTAGGATATAAACAGCTTCACCAAGGTCCTTCATAGAGAAACACTTCCCAAGCTAGGACTTTACTTCCTGCAGGGTTGGTATGTCATTTCCTATGAGTAGTATGTCATCCACATACAGTACCAAAAAACTAACTATGCTCCCACTAGCCTTGATATAGACACAAGATTCATCTTCACTCCTTGAAAATCCAAATTCTTTGACTTTCTCATCAAAGCAAAGATTCCATCTGCGAGGTGCTTGTTTCAATCCATAAATGGATTTCTCGAGTTTACACACTCTATTGGGGTACTCTGTACTGACAAAACCCTCTGGCTGAACCATGTAAACATCTTCAGCCAACTTTCCATTAAGGAAAGCGGTTTTGACATCTATTTGCCATATTTCATAGTCATGAAATGCAGCAATGGCTAACAGAACCCTAATAGACTTAATCTTGGCCACTGGTGAAATGGTCTCATCATAATCAACTCCTTGAGTTTGAGAATAACCCTTTGCAACCATTCGTGTCTTATAAGTGTGTACATTGCCATCCATGTCGGTCTTCTTCTTGAAGATCCATTTGCACCCACCTATCTTATGATCAGGTACATTGTAAACTAAGTTCCAAACTTGATTGTCATACATGGACTGTATCTCGCTATCCATAGCCTCTTTCCATTTAGCAGCCTCAGGGCCTGCCATGGCTTTCATGTAGCTGTTAGGCTCATCCAGATTTACCAGTGTGTTATCACTGATAAGTGTCTTACCTTCTGCAGTAATATGGAAACCATAATAATGCTCAGGTCCATTCCTAACTCTGGTGGAACGCCTCAGAGGTATAGATTCTTTAGTCGGCTCAACAGGAGTTTCCTCCTCAGGTTGAGGGCTAGGGTTTGAGGTTCATTCATCACTTGACTCTTGAATTTCCTCAAGGTCAATTTGCCTCCCACTGTCTCCTTGACTCATGAATTCTCTCTCTCGAAAGAATCCTCTTCTTGCTACAAAGACCACATTATCACTGGGTCTATAGAAGATGTAGCCAAAGGATTTCTGTGGATAGCCGATGAAAATACACCTTTCTCTTCGGTGTTCGTGCTTATCGTGAGTCTCGCATCTCACGAAAGCCTCACAACCCGAAATCTTGATGTGCTCTAGATTGGGAACTTTTCCAGTCTACATCTCGTGAGGTGTTTTGGCAACCTTCTTTGTAGGGACTAGATTAAGGATATGGGCGGCAGTCTCTAAGGCATACCCCCAAAATGAGATTGGTAGCGAAGCTCGACTCATCATGGAACGAACCATGTCCAACAAGGTCCGATTGCGCCTCTCAGCTACACCATTCAACTGTGGTGTCCTAGGAGGTGTCAATTGTGAGATAATCCTACATTCCTTAAGATAGTCAAGGAACCCAGTACTAAGATACTCACCACCGCGATCGGATCGAAGCATCTAATGTTCCTGCCCAACTGATTCTCCACTTCTTGCTTAAACTCTTTGAATTTCTCAACGTTTTTGACTTATGTTCGATTAATAGACATATCCATATCTACTAAAATCACTAGTGAAATTCACATAGAACCGATTAGCATCTCTTGTGGCGGTTCTGAAGGGTCCACACACATCCATGTGTATGAGGTCCAACAAACCTTCACCCCTAGCACAAGTGCCAATAAAAGGTGACTTTGTCATTTTACCAAGCAAACAAGATTCACAACTATCATCTGACTTTAGGTCAAATGACTCCAAGACTCCATCCTTTTGGAGTTGGCCTATGCGTTTCTTGCTTACATGTACAAGACGACAATGCCATAAAGATGATTTATCTAAGCTAGTGGAAGAGTCAATATACAATACATTATTTCCTAGATTATCTACAATAGATACAGTTTCATACACGTCATCACAAGGTAATGTTTTAAAATAAAGAACATTATTAAAGAAAGCATCAATACTACCATTATTATTATCAAAATAAAAGGTAAAACCTTGTTTATACAATGCATGAAAGGAAATAACATTTCTTGCCATTTCTGGCGAATAATAACACTTATTCAAATCTAATGTAAACCCACTATTTAGCACTAAGGAATAAACTCCTATCTTGGTGACAGGTGAAGCTTTCCTGTTTCCCATGATCAAGTTTATCTTTCCCTGCTCCACATTCTCACTTCTTCTTAGTCCCTGCAAATCACAACATATGTGAATACCACAACCTGTGTCAAGGACCCAAGACTTTGAATGAGGTGAGTTATTAGACAATATAGTGTATATACCTGCATGGTTGGGTTTTACTTTCCCATCCTTCACATATTTTCTGGTACTTTGGGCAGTTTCGCTTCCTGTGCGACTTTTCATGACAATAGAAGCATTCAGCCTCATTAGGGTTAGCAGAAGGAGTGACAAAACCTTTCTTGGTTTTGCTTGAAGAGGAGCCTTCAAGGGTCTTACCATTGGTACCCTTACAAGGGTTCTTTCTCTTCCTCCCTTTGCCATGCCTGATTGCCAAGACATTGGCTGCAGTTAGAGTAGGAGTAGGAGTAGTAACAACCGACTTACCCTTTAGACCACTTTCGGCGGTCTTCAAGAGTCCTTGAAGTTTGCTGAGGGTGACTTCTTCCTTGTTCATGTGATATGTCATGTGGAATTGATCATAAGACAATGGTAAGGAGTGCAAAATGATGTCTATTGCTAACTCCTCGGGGAAGTTCACATTCAGCTTCAGTAAACGGTCCAAATACCTTTGCATTTTCTACATGTGGCCCATGATGGGTTCACCATCCTTCATTCGGGTTGTTATCATGGAGGAGATTATTTCATATCGCTCTTGACGAGCACTTTGATGGTAACGGTCCATCAAGTCCTGGTGCATCTCAAAAGGATAATAGTCCTTATAGGACTTTTGGAGCTCGGCTGTCATGGTGGCCATCATGATGCATGCTACTTTTGTAGTATCTCTTTCATGTACCTCATATTCAGCAAGCTCTTCAGGAGTAGCAGTTGGCTCGGGTACCTTTAGCTCCTTGTCGAGAACATATTCTTTGTTCTCATACCGAGTGACCATCCTGATGTTTCTAATCCAATCAGTAAAGTTGGATCCATTGAAGATGACCCTCCCACAAAGATTCATGAGAGAGAAAGAGCTAGTAGGGTTAGAGCCAGAAGCATTGTTATTGGAAGACATCTGAAAAGAAGAGGGAATAGATTAGATTAGATTTAGAGATAGTCCTTAATAAAACACCCAAATGTAGTATTAAGGCTAGGACCCAAAACAATATTTTATAACTTAGAAGAGGGATGCCATAATCTAAGCTATAAGATATTTCAAGGTAGGTGAATGACGATTCACCAATTTCCACCATGAAAAACGAAATTTTAATTAGGTTTTAATTGGTTTAGAAACTCTTAGATTCTTTGAGATTCATTGAACTTTCTTCAATGGCATGTTTCAATCTCGAGTCTGCCCTTCAAGTTTTGTGACTGGGATGCCGAGGATCACAAAACAAGGTGTGAACCATGCAAATTACTTGGTACCCTCAATGTATTACAAGTTAAGTTCAAGTTAGTGTGCCGGTTAACCACACACGCTCCGCTAACGACTTAAACAAGGTGTAAAGTGTAATTTCATGGATTAGCACCTTATTCACATTTTCCTAAAATAACTAAGATTCGGAATTCAATAAAGTTTAGTTACTTTAGTATTATCATTATACTTTTAATGAGAATTTATAAGTCCTTGTCCTACCCGTTCGGCTAACGACCCTCCACCAATCAAGGAAGCGGTGGGTGAGAGTGGACACCCATTAATTTGCCATTTTATAGGCAACAACCTTCTACCCCCCTTATAGACCGGCGTCGTGAATGAGGCATACTAGCGGTAAGACGACTTGATCTTATACATATATATATTATTATTAACTTATAATATTATAAGTATAAGGGTCGAATTTTAACTTTTAAAATTCTAAGGGTTGGAACTAAAGTTTTAATCATGACTTTACTTGTTCCAAAACTTGAGGGCAAGTTTTGTCAACTTTCAAAACTTTTCATTTCTTATAACTTATGAGGTTAATTGAGTATTAAAATGAAGACTTTTCATTTTTTTTAACTCTTGTGTTCTTTTAATGGTTTTAATTCAAGTGTGACCCTTGGTTTTCCATAACTTGAGGACAAGTTATGGACTCCATTAAAACACATTATGATCAAGAATTAAACTACCAAGTAGGTTACAAACAATTACTTTGATCATCTAATCTTCATAAGCTCAAGAACATGAATATGAACATTTCAAGAATCATAAATTACTCATAAAACTTGTAATTTTTTATTATAGCCATTGTAAATGGATTATCATAAACATTACACCATCTAAAACAAGTTTTATAACACCAAAACAGTTTAGGGTAATGTTTCTAGTCCATTTCCAGCAGCAAAAGTCGAAAATCTGCATTCTGAGGCTCCTACTCGTCGAGTGCACGAACCTACTCGGCGAGTAGGATGAAGATACACATGAACTCAGCGAGTCCCCCCATGGACTCAGCGAGTTCATCAGGCAGACAGCAAAAAATCGACTTTTTCCAATATATTGCATCAAGTATCAAACAAACAAGCCTAGGCTCTGATACCACTGATGGGTTTTGAGCATTCTAACACTCCTATGGTGTATATGCAACCCTAGAAACCTTGTATCTAATTTTGACTAAGATACATGCAAATAATTATTTTTCCAAGGTTCCTATCCTATCTAGCATGGCATGGGGAACTTGAATCAAATAAAGCTAGTAGAATTACTTACCTTGTAGTTGTAGTTGATTGCTTGGAGTTTCATAGCCTAGCACCAATAGTGTGGATGCCTCAAATGGAAATCACAAAATATTATCCATAACAAAATATATTAATAAATCATAACTTATACTATTCTCAAAATATTATCCATAAATTATTCGGGTGAAGTGCAACCCAAATGGACCATGCCAGGTCGGGTCAAGTACATACCAAATATAGTTATGGACTTAGACACTATATCCAACAAATTATACTCTTAACATTAGGATGATATTATGTCCGATAGATACTATGCCTAACTTTTAATGTTAATATTATGCCTAGTAGTTATACTGATTCACTATGATAGAAAATTGTTGGATTAGGTGTCTAAGCTCTGAACTATAATTGGTATATACTTGAGTTGATAGTAGCACAGTCCTTTTTGGTTGCCTTCATACTAGCAACTTGACAGGATGATTAATTGAGAAAGAGTTGAAAATCATAGCCTCCTCCTTCTCTCTCACATCATCCTCTTGCTTAGTGCGTTTGTGAGCCATTAGAGGTGTTACACTTCTGGCACTTCCTCTTAAATTTAAAGATCTTTAAGGAATCCATTGTTATTACAATATAAAAATAAAGGTATGTTTCGTAACTTTATTTTATAGCCAATTTCAAAAATTATGCATGGCTTCTAGGGTTTCTTGTTTTTGTGTTTAATGCTTGAATGTCTAATAGCGAGAACATATATCCTTCAATTAGTGTTGAATGCACCTATATGATTCTTTTCTATGTAAAAAACCCATCAGTGGTATCAGAGCATATAATTTTGTTTTCAATTAGATTTGGTACGATAGATTGAACTAGACAAAATTAGGGTTTATGGCTATTAAACTATTGGATTAGATGTCTAAGCCCATAACTATTATTGGTATGTATTCGACCCGAGAGTAGCATGTTCCATTTGGGTTGCACTTCACCGGAACAATTTATTTGGATAGTCTTTTGAGAATAGTATGTTTATGAATATAGAATCATGTTATTTAATTAGTATTGATCAATAATTAATTTAGTGATAAAAAGGAACTAATTAATTATGGACTCTTATATATAGTATGGGCCAAGTTCATTTAGGTTGGGCTAAGCTTGCATGGATAGTTCATGGAGTTTTTAACCCATAGATCCTTTGGAAATGAAAGGCCATGGGTATTAGGGTTTACATGGATGAAACCCTAATCCTCCATACTATATAAAGAGGTTCTTGGCACATGAAATGGCACTAGTTTGTGAGTAAACAAGAGTGGGCCAATTTCTAGTGTGCTTACTATTCTCTAAATTTTTCCAATGTGTTTTTGGTGATTTGTGATTCCACTTGAGGCTTCCACACTACTGGGGCTAAGCTCTTAAAGTTCAAGACTTCAAGATTCATTAAAAGGTACATCATCTGACTAGGCTTTTGTAGTATAATTGCTTCATATTATGCTAGTTAGGATGAAACCTTGAAAATATTGAATATTTGCATGTATAATAGAGAAAACATAGATCCAAGGTTTATAGGGTTGAATGTACACCATAGGAGTGTTAGAATGCTCAAAACCATTTAGTGGTATCAAAGCCTAGGTTTGTTTTCATTTATACTTGATGCAAACTTGTTTTTCAAAACCCAAACTGCCCAGACTGGAAAACTCGACGAGTTATGGCCAAAAACTCGTCGAGTTCATGTGTTAAGGCATGAACTCGATGAGTTCCTTGGGGAAATCGACGAGTTGTGCTTCCAGTTTGCATATTTTCGTGTTTTTTGGCTGGAATTGGATTAGGAACATTACCCTAAGCTATTTTGGCCTTATAAAACCTGTTTTTGATGTGGTAATGATTATGGTAAACCATTTTCAAGGTTATTATCAAAATTTCATGTTTTATATGTGTTTATGTAATTCTTGAAATTGTTGATTTGAATGTTCATACAACTATGAGTTTTGGTAGATCATAGGAATTATTTGCAAAATTGTTTGTTAGTTAATTCTTGATCTAAATGTTTTAATGAGTCCATAATTTGTTCTCAAGTTATGGATTATAAAAATTCATTTCTTTTAAAGATCCATTAAAATTTCTAGGTTATACAATTAAAGAGTCTTTTTCATCATAAATTGTTTAATAAACTCCATAACTTGTCCTCAAGTTATGGATGTTCAAGAGTCTCTTCATTAAAGTTTTAATACCTTAATTAAACTCATAAGTTATGAAAATCCAAAGGTTTTTTGAATTGTTCAAAAATTGCCCTCAAGTTTTCGAATTCTTAAAGTCTCACACACACATTAATTCCAAACCTAAGGATTTTAAAAGTTAAAATTCAACCATTATACTTAATAGTATTATAAGTTAATTATATATATATATATATATATATATATATATATATATATATATATATATATATATATATGTATAAGAACAAAGTCAGTCTTACTGTTAGTAGGTCTCATTCACAAAGCCGGTCTATAAGGAGGTATAAGGTTACTGCCTATAAAATGACAGTTTAATGGGTGTCCACTCTCACCCACCATTTCCTTGACTGGTGGAGGGTCATTAGCCGAACGGGTAGGACAAGGACTATGATTTTCATTATAAGTATAATGATAAATATAAAGTAACTAAACCTTTTATAAATTCCCAATCTTAGTTACTTTATGAAAATGTGAATTTTGTGCTAACCCATGAAATTACACTTTGGACTTTGCTTAAGTCGTTAGTGGAGCGTGTGTGGTTAACCGTCACACTAACCTGGATTTAACAAGGTAGGAAAAGGGTAACTTAATGTTTATCATAGGATCGATGGAGCACGTGTGGTTAACCGACACATCGATTAAGTGATAAATATTTAGGGTACCAAGTATATTGGCATGGTTATTCACACATTGTTTTGTGATCCTTGGCATCCCAGTCACAAAACTTGAGAGGGCACAATTGAGATTGAAGCATGCCATTGAAAAGTTCAATGAATCTTAAAAGATCTAGGGATTTCAAATCCAATTAAAACCTAATAAATTATTTCGTTTTTCATGGTGGAAATTGGTGAATCGTCATTCGCCTACCTTCAAATATTTTATAGTTTGGATCACAACATCCCTCTTCCAAGTTATAAAATATTGCGTTGAGTCCTAGCCTTAACATTTCATATTGGGTGTTATATTAAGGAATTAAATCAACAGACTTGAATATATCCCATATTAGATGTCTGGTTTAGACATCTATGATCTTCTAAAATCTCTTGGAACAAGCTTTCCTAATGAAGATGATGTCCCATGGTTGGATCATGGAAATCATTCTTCACTTCCTCCACCTCCTCCAATTATTCTCCCTAACCCACAAGTTCAAGGTCACTCAATCCCCATTGGCAAGAAAGGTCTATGTGTGCTCATATCTTGGAGATGAAGTCACATATTGCCAAGCTTGGAGAGTTGGGTGTCAAAGTCTTAAGAAAGTTGGTTGTTCAATCACTTTCTAAGTCACATAGTGAGTTACTTTGGGACTACTATGTAACAGACTAGGACATGACCCTTAATGATCTTTTCCATTTGCCTGGTACTGCTAAATGAGTAATGATTTGGAGCTTTGGTAAAGAAAATTTGATTAGTAGATCAACTTCCCAAACTACTATGGACATTGACAATTGGTTAAATTGGATATCCAGAAAAGCTTTCTCTTCCCAATGGAAAGGGATCGTCCATAGTCAACTGGGTTGACCAAATGGTAAAGAGAAAGGCTAAGTCTGAGATAGTCCTGTGTACCATTCCAAAGGGTGCATATGGTTCTATTGCCAAAGGAAGGGGCATTGGTTGCGAAGCTGACCTAACTACCTGAAAGATCTGAGAGAAGATCAAGTCAAAAAGTTTGACTCTGCTTCAGGTAAGTCCACTATCTAACTCTATTAAGTTTCTAATTGAATATTCTTAATACATTTTGATGTATGACAGGATCAAGGAAAAGGGAAGGAAGCTTAAAAGAAGAGTATGCTGAATCTGATCACGAAGATGGATTTCAATCACATGGTTCGAAGATCGGATTCTTGAGCTACTACTTAAGAGTTATGATAGATTGCTAGGAAATATGTAATAGCATAGTTTTCATTTAAAGTTGCATTGTAAGGGAAAAGTTTTCCGCACTTTTATAAATAAATAAAATTTCGATTTTATTTTAGTTTATATCTCCCTATAATTGCTCTTATCGAAAATTGATATTTGTATGTTTCTAGCAATAATGGAAATGTGAATTTGATTCTTTCATTTGTGGTAGTGTCTAAATTTACCAAATAAGAAAAGATTCTCATCACCCAAGTTCTCAATTTGACCGAAACTTGGAATCATGCAACTTGTATAGTATGATGAATGAGAACTTTTCATCATTGGAAAATTAAGACTATTTCCTTGTTTACATGTATATGAGTCAAGTGAAGGACTAAGGGATCGAGTACACATTCTTGTGCACTGGTCAAGTCCACCACAAAAGATTGATAAGACTATTTGCCATGATTTACTAAAGTTTAGTAAATATGGTTATACTTACAAGTTTAAGTATAATTCCGAAGCATTGGAAAAGTTTCGATGTATGGCAGAACGAATGAGAAGAATCAAATTAGGCAGACAGATAAAAGTTTCTCAAGTCTGAAAAGATGAGAGAGTACTTTAGTGTCCATTTTTGTGATCATCTTATTGATAAAGAAACCATATCACAATTGATCCTCTAAGTAATCTTAGTGAATTCCTATGACTACGAAGAGGAGTCATGAATTGTTGAAGTGGTTAAATCAAGAAGAGGAGTCATGAATTGTTGAAGTGGTTAAATTAAGAAGATGAGTCATACTTCGTTCAAAACAAGTCTTAGAGTCATACTCCAAGATTGTAACTTGAGTGACATATCTTAAAAAAGGTTTATTAACACTTGTCAAATGTAAGAGTGAAATGTGTTCTACTCTTGTACATTTCAAATGGGTAAGTTGTGATATTTTGGATAAAACAGAGACCAAATTAGGCCAATTGTGTGAAGTGTTTGTCTTGATATAGAACCCGCACTATCTTTTGAATGTTTGGCAAGAGAGTCTTATATATCAAGAGGACAGTGCGATTCTTAAAGATCCTGAAAGAATTTCAAGATCTAATCAAGAATGAAACCTATAGTTTATCACTAGCACACGACTTGAGGTTTATAACCTATCGTGTTGACATTTATGTGCCCATTCCAGTTAAAGTTCGCTTTACATATGAGTTTTGAGAGTTCTCAATTGGTTGCATAACAACTTGGAAGAAATGGCAGGTCCTTGTGTTGCTAGGTGGCAAGAAGTTAAGACTGCACAAGTTCAATCCATATGCGTGTGGATTTGTCATTAACCGTGTCTTGTGATTATGGTTTTGACAAATTCACATGGATAGGAACACATACACCATAAAATCTAAGTGTCATAAGGTTTCTCTCCGATTCATGAAAATGATGGTGAGGAAATGCTTTCACTAAGTAGATTTTAAGTAGATAGAAATTGTGATATTTGCATTCTCAAAGTCGTTAGTGGAGCGTGTGTGGTTAACCGACACACTAACATGGACTTGTGAGGAATGGCAAAGGTCTAAAAAATTGAGACTATGATTACGGCATCTCTTTTCATATTTCTGAAATTGTTTAGACACGCATGTGTGCTATCTAAGGAAAGGTGTATGATTTTGATAAAGTTTTTATCAAAGCATCTCGTATCAGAAGTCTGAACGTCGGTAAGAAAGTCAATAAAGTATTGATTTCTAGAAGTCCAGTTGATTGTTGAGTACATGTCAAAGCTAGTGGGAGCATGATAATTATGATGAGTGTTGCAAGTTAGCAATGTTATTATATAAAACAAAAGTTTCAATTGGGAAAAAGTTGTTTTGCTATAATTAAGGGAGATAAAATTATACTTCATTTCAAATCTAAAAGCTTAGATCGTGAGATTTTAATCAAATTTAGTCAAGAATATATATATGAATGTTATGTTGTCAAATAGAAATATTATAGCAAAAAGACTGCTCTAGTATCATGTATTTATGTGAGACATGATGAATCGTGTCTCATATGCTTCGGATATAGGGTTGATTGCATGTGCTATAATATTCATCTGTTCTAAATTTTTCCAAATGCCTTGAGCATTAAGAGGGAAAAAGTACTAGAACTAGATATAACTAACTTGATTAAGCAATTGTTGAGGACAATCTAAGGTTTACCAAAGATTGGTTGCTCAGGGACAGTTGGAAGTATATTGTTAATTTTGGAAGGACCATTTTGACATATTCTTAAAAGACGCAACTCTTGTTCAGAAGTGATATTCATAATGGAAATAAGGAAATGACTCCATAGGTGGAAGTTATTCATTATGTGGAAAGATTAGAAAATTTAATGCAAGAAGGATGTTTAAAGCAATGTACTTTGAATATCAGACTTCGGTACCATGGAGTTGATCTCCATTGGAATACTCTGTAATGTCTATTGACAAGTCTTTGTGACTTTGTGCATAATCATTACAAAGGATCGGTGCATATAAGTTTAAAATCTAAAATATTTCGGTAGATAGCAGGAATTTGGAATTCTTGCATTTGCGGTAAGGATTTGGGATTGTGAAATGAGAATCAATGGAATTATGTTCAATCGATATATTTCACAAAGTAAAGATCATAGACAAACTTAGTGTGCATACTTGGTGTATGGCATAACTATTGTTTGGAAAAACATAGTGTGTATATTTGGTATATGGCATGACTAGTGTTTAGAAAACATAGTGTACATGCTTGGAGCATGGGACAACTATTGTTTTTTAATTCAAGTATAAAGTTGATAATTTGAAACAGTATGCAATGAATAATGTGTGGTCAATATGGTGATAAATAAAAGGTGTTCTATTTATATTCATAAGTTATGAGACCATATTGGATTCGATTATTTTTGTGTTTCACTTTGCATGTTTTGACTTCCAAAATAACTAGGTCGTTCTTCCAGAATGACTAAGTTATTCAAACCATCCACAGTAGGTCATATGTTGGAAGTAGATATGAATCAAGATTGTCATGAAGTTGGTTTGTAGATGTCCAAGGTATTGTACATAGCAATAGTTGCTACAACATTCATAAGTGCTCATAAGTTCTGAGTATTGGATTAAACCCATGCTCATTGAATCACTTCATGGATTTTATCACGAGTGATCATGAGACGATAATATCTTATATTCTTCAAACCTAGAGATATGAGTTGTTGACTTTGAGTTGGTTATACATTGATTGCATGAAAACACATTGGTAACTCGATGTTATAAAACGTGTCTTTGTGTGTGATTCAACAAGTAGTAGAACAAGAATATGAGTCGAAGTTTATCCATTCCTTTTACCCTTAAAGGGATAAAAGCGATATTTATGGGCCCCTTGATGATTTAGTGATGACACCCCTAAGTGCTTGGCCAAGCCTGACTGATTTGATTTGTTCAGTTAGTCGGTCATCATAAATCGGAAATCGGGAAACAACAAATGGACAGATAAAATGATTATAATTCATGTCTCAGTCGATATGATATCTAGAATGGAGGAATATATGATCCCTTATCTAATGGACAAGTCATTGACTAGATCAGAGTTCGACAGTGGCTTTAAGAGCTACGATTGCTAGTCGGGTTTTGGAGTCATGCGCAATAATAGTTTTAGACTTATCCAAGTGGGAGACTGATGGATTAGATGTCTAAGACCATAACTATTATTCATATGTATTCGACTCGAGAGTAGCATGATCCATCGGGGTTGCACTTCACCGGAACAATTTATATGGATAGTCTTTTGAGAATAGTATGTTTATGATTTATATTAATAAATTGTAAGTTTTAATATATTAATATGGAATCATGTTATTTAATTAGTATTGATCAAGAATTAATTTAGTGATAAAAAGGAACTAATTAATTATGGACTCTTATATATAGTATGGGCCAAGTTCATTTAGGTTGGGCTAAGCTTGCATGGATAGTTCATGGAGTTTTTAACCCATAGATCCTTTGGAAATGAAAGGCCATGGGTATTAGGGTTTATATGGATGAAACACTAATCCTCCATACTATATAAAGAGGTTCTTGGCACATGAAATGGCACTAGTTTGTGAGTAAACAAGAGTGGGCCAATTTCTAGTGTGCTTACTATTCTCTCAAGTTTTCCAAGGTGTTTTTGGTGATTTATGATTTTGTGATTCCACTTGAGGCTCGCACACTATTGGGGCTAAGCTCTTAAAGTTCAAGACTTCAAACTTCATTAAAAGGTATGTCATCTAACTAGGATTTTGTAGTATAGTTGCTTCATATTATGCTAGTTAGGATGAAACCTTGGAATATTGAATATTTGCATATATAATAGAGAAAACATAGATCCAAGGTTTATAGGGTTGCGTGTACACCATTGTAGTGTTAGAATGCTCAACACCCATCATAAACCCTATGGCTTGTGATTTTTGGAATTTAGGGTTTATAACCCTGGGATTTCGAAAATTAGAAAGGGTTTTCAAAACCTTTCCATTGGCCACCTTGGAGTCGAAATCTGGTTTCCTAACCCTAGGGTTTTTAATAGTCAGGAAAGGTTGAAAGCCTTGGCTTCCACTCCAAGCAATAGATTTCGAAAATCTAAGGGATAAGCAAGTAGGTCATTATTTTTGGTAATTGTCGTGTTAATTGTTTAATAGGATAATTAAGAATCTCCCTACCCATAAACTTCGAAATCCATGGATTAGGGATTAGATTAAGTTAATCTGTTTAATTTAATAGATAATCCTTATGTGATCTAATCATTTAATTAATTGTTTAATTTTTGGATAATTATTAAATATAGGTTTTTAATATATAAAATTTTAAATTAACTAGTTTTAATTTTTGAAAATTTTAATTAAAATTAAAAAACCTAGTATTTTGAAAAGTTTAAAATACATCCTTATGGATGTTATTAATAATTTAATTAAGTGATTAAATAAAAGATAATTAATAAATCCATAAAAGGTTTAAATTTAATTAAATTTAAAGTTTGATTTATTAAAAGATTAAACCGTTAATATTTTAAAATATTTTTAGATATACGTTATACTATATATATAATTAAAGGTTTAATATATATATTATATGAATAAGACTAAGTCAGTCAAACCGCTAGTACGCCTCATTCACGAAGCCGATATATAAGGAGAGTTTAAGGAAGCGGCCTATAAAATGACCGCCATTGGGTATACACTCATACCCATCGCTCCCTTGATTGGTGGAGGGTCGCTAGTCGAACGGGTTTGATAGGACATAATCTCATTAAGAGTATAATGATAAAAGCAACTAAACTATTTTCTAAAATTTCATTCTTAGTTACTTTAGGAAAAATGTGAATTTGATGCTAATCCATGAAATTGCACATTATACCTTATTGGTCATTAGTGAAGCGTGTGTGGTTAACCGACACACTAATATGGGACTAATATTGTTGGAAATGGGTGTCTCATAAATTATCATTGATTTAATGGAGCGTGTGTGGTTAATCGACACGTTAATTTCAAATGATAAATGAGAGAGTACCAAGCTAATTTGCATGGTTATTCACATCTTGGTTGTGATCCTCGACATTCCAGTCACAAAAGTGAGAGCATAATCGAGATTAAAGATGCCATTGAATAGTTCAATGAATCTCAAAAGATCTAGGAGTTTCATTAGATTCAAACGAGTAAATGCTTATCTACCTAAAATAGATTCGAGTTTGATTGCGGAATCTCTCTTCAGAATTTGAATCGAAAATATGGTTCCTAGCCTTAATTGAAAATTTTTGAGTTATTAATTTAGGATTAAATAAATCAACTAACTTGAATTCTTTTCTCCCTTTATATATGTCGACTCAAGACAACAATGGTCTTCCTCATCTTTCTGGAAATGGTTTTCCTTCTCAATCTGAAGATGATCTTCCACCTATTGATCAAGGTGAAAGAATGTTCCCTTCATCAAATGGTGGGACTGGAAATCATGCTTCTCTGACTCTTCCTCCACCTCCTCCAGTGATTCTCCCTGACCCACGATTTCTTCAACTTGAACAGTTGAAAGTCACTTAAGCCCTATTGGCATGTAAACATTAAGATGTAGAGTCTGTGTGTGCTCATGTTCTAAGAATGAAATTGCATGTTGATAGACTAAGGATGTTAGGTGTCATTTTCCAAAGAGAGTTGGCCATTGACTTGGTACTAGTTTCACTTCCTGACTCATACAACCAGTTCATTAAGGACTTATATGAAAGGAACCACAACGTGACCTTAATCGATCTGACATATATGCTAACTGATGCTGAAGCAGAAATGCTTAAGAGCACAAATCAATCAAATACGTTTAAAGTATTTGTCTCCCAAGTTTCCATGGTTATTGACAATTGGAACATTGGTAGTCCAGAAAAGGTTTCTCTTCCCAATGGAAAGAGATCAACCAAGCTCAACCCGTTTGACTATATGGTAAAGAGAAAGGCCAGTTCTGAGATAGTCTGAGGTGCTATTCCCGAGAAGTCCATATGTTTCTACTGCCAGTTGAAGGGACCTTGGATGTGAAGCTGCCCTGACTACCTGAAAGATCACAGAGATAGTAAAGTCAACTTGTATAACTCTACTTCAGGTACATCCACTATCTAACTCCATTATTTTATTAAGTTCTTATTCATAGATTATTAATACATAATGTGATAGTTACATTTTTATGTTTTTGCAGAATCTAAGGGAAAGAAGGAAGCTTAAGAAGAAGTAAGTTGAATATGATTGTAAGAGATGGATTTCGATTGCATGGTTCGATGATCAGATTTTGGAAGCTACTTCTTAGGAGTTATGATAGGTTAATAGAATGCTTAGGAAATATATTGAAATATAGTTTTCATATATTTGCATTGTAAGGACAAAATTTTCTGCATATTATAAATAAAATGAATTTTGATTTATTTAATTTATATTTCCTTGCAATGGCATTTATGAAAATTGGGGGTTATATTTCTATTGTTAGTAATGTTAAATGTGGATTAATTCTTAATTATATCGTTTGTGGTAGTGTCATAATCAACCAAGTGAAAAGTAATTCTCATCGCCCAAGTTTCAGTTGGATAGAAACTTGGAGTCATACAATTCGAATTTTGGGATGTATGAGAATCTTGATCATTGGAAGATTATAGCTAATTCTTTGATCACATGTTTATGTGAGTCAAAGTTAAGGACTAAATGATCTAGTACACATTGATGTTGACTATTTAGATCCACCGCAAAGTACTATAAGTATATTCGTCATGATTTACTGATGGTCAGTAAACATGGCTGTGTTTATATGATTAAGCATAATACTGACACTTTGAAAAGGTTCAAAGAGAAGTAGAACGAATAATAAGAATATGTTAGGTAGAAAGATAAAGGTTTCTCCAATCTAAAAGGAAAGGAGAATACTTTAGTATCGTGTTTTTTTATCATCTTAATTATTGTGGAACCAGGTCACAAATTAATCCTTGTAGAATGTCTTGGTGCAAATGTTTGACAAAGAAGAGGAAGAAAATGTTGTTGAAATGGTTTAATCAAGAGATGATTCATTATTTGTTTCCAATCAAGTTTTAGAGTCATACTTTAGTAATTACAAATCATATCTAGAAGCTTATTTCAAACTAAGTATGTTTATAACACCTCATGAAATGTGGGTTAGAAGTGTTTTCTTACTTTATCACATTTGGAATTGGTTGTTGTGATGTTTTGGTTGAAACAAAGGATGAAACTAAGACCAATTAAGTGAAGTGTTTTTCTTGTCAAAAATCCACACTAACTTTTGAATATTTGTTTTTTTTGCTTGTCAAGGATTGTTCGTTGAAGAGAAATTTATATGTCAAGAACTCAGTGGGAGTCTTATTGGTCTTGAAGAGTTTCAAGAGTCAATCAAGAATAAACCTTTTAGTTATCACTAGCACACGAGGTGAGGTTGATAACCTATCATGTTTAGTTGACACATTCTTGTTTCTATTCACCTTCCAGTTGAGTTGGCAATGCATGTGAGTTATGTGGTACTCATTTGACTGCAAAAAGAAGAGCACATTGGTTAGTGATAGTACATTGGTCAATGGAAGTGACTTGCTTAAACAACATGGAAGACATGGTAGGCCCTTGTGCTACCAGATGGCAAGAACTTAAGAATAAGCAAATTTCAGTCCATGAAAGGAAAAAAAAAATTGATTTTGGTTTATCCTCAACCTTATCTTATGATTGTAGGCTAGAATTGATAAATTCACATGGATAGGAACACATACACCATAAAATCTAGGTGGAAAAGTTTTCGCTCTAATTCATGAAAATGATTATGAGGAAACACTTTTGCTAGTAAATTTTAAATCTGATTGATATCATGGTTAGCAGTGGTGTTAATTGTGTTCTCAAATTCGTATATGATTACAGCATCCCTTTTCATAGTTCGAAAGAAATGGCAAGTAATAGTCTGAAGATTCAGAACTTATACCTATAAGTTCTGAAAGGGTTTAAACACACACATATGCTTGAGAAGTTTGGTTGTAGACTTATCGAAGCATCACGTATCAGAAATATGAACTTTAGTAAGAAAGTCAATGGTATTGATTTCTGAAAGTCCAGTTGATTTCTAGATACATGTCAATGCTAGTGGGATCATAATCGTTATGGAAGTGAGAGTATAATTGTTATGCTAGTGGAAGTATAAATGTTATCCTAAGTATTACAAGTTGGCAATACTATTTGTAGGAAGCAAAGTTTTCAAATTTGCAAATTACAAAGTTTGGGAATTGTTTTGCTACAAAAGGATTTAGGGGAGAAGGCACTTATACTTCATTTCAAATTTAAGAGTTTAGATTGAAGGTTGGAAATTAGTCATGAAAAAATATGAATATCATGTTGAAGTGATTCAACATAGGAAATTCAATATATGGAAATATTATAGCAAGAGACTGATCAAGTATCATGTCTTTATGCAAGAAATTATGTATCGAATCCTATATGCTTCAGATATAGGATTGATTACATATGTTATAATATTAACTTTTTTTGATTTTTCAAATGCCTAGGACATTGAGAGGGAAAAATGATTAGAACAAGATGTGACTAAAGTTATTAAGCAAATGTCAAGAACAATATAACGTTTACCAAAAGATTGGTTTCTTATGGACAGTTGGAATTATAGTATTTGGACGGACCATATTGACATATTTTGGATTAAGATGATTCTTGGTCAAAATTGATGGTCATATGGGAATATGGAAATTTTTCCATAGTAGGAGTTGGTTGTTGAAATCTACAGTATAAGGTTTACCAAAAGATTGGTTTCTTATGGACAGTTGGAATTATAGTATTTGGACGGACCATATTGACATGTTTTGGATTAAGATGATTCTTGGTCAAAATTGATGGTCATATGGGAATATGGAAATTTTTCCATAGTGGGAGTTGGTTGTTGAAATCTACATGAGTGTTCGAAACTTTAATGCAAGGAAGGTGTTCAATAATTGTACCTTGAATTTGATACTTCATTACCATGAATTTTTTTTAGTAACAAAGTTTTAATGGAGCATTTTGTGACATTGTTGGCTTAGTCTCGATGACTTTGATGCGATGTCATCACAAATGGATATTGCATGCAAGGTTAGACTCTAACACATTTAGTGGTGACAAGAATTTGGAATTTTTACACTTGTAATAAGGATTTTGAATTGTGAAATGAGCACCATTGGAATTATGTCCAATTGATCTGTTCACAAAGGAAGGACCATGGAAAGACTTAGTATGCATGTTTAGAATATGGCATGACTAATTTTTAATTCAAGTGTTTAGTTGATTAATCAAAACATTATAAAATTAATAAAGTCTAATTAATATGGTGATTAAATACTAAGTGTGATGAGTTATTAATTAACTCTTTGATCAATTAGATCTTTGTAACAGGTATGCGATGAACATAAAAACAGTGAACAAAACACAAGTATGAATCAAGATGTGTCGAATGATTAGATTACTCGATCCTCAGCAGAGCTCGACTAAGAACTTCCACTGTAGAGGATTCTAGGGTTACAAAAACAAGAACGATAAATCTGCTGAACAATAATACTCTAATCGTTACTAATCGTCCTCTCGTTCTAGGATGCATGCAAGCATCTATATATACTAAACCCTACAAAACTCACGGATGGACAGGCCCATACCGAAGATATATATTGGACTAGCTAACGAGCCCAATAGACGCAACACAAAATACGACCCAACAATCTCCCCCTTTGCGTCAAATTGGAGCGAGACTACTTCTTCTTCTTGCTTGGGCCAGCAGCGGGAGCCTTCTTTACGGTATCAAACAGACGTGTGATAAGAGCAAGGATAGTCTGTCTGAACCGAATGTACCATTGAATCATATCATCAAAGTACTTGATATCATCCGTTGTGTTCTGCTTGCATCGATGGATGATCGCTAAAACGTGTTCCAAATATGCAGTGGTGTAGAGATGTTTGTCTACCAAGGCGAAAAGGCATTTATGTCCTTCGTTCCTGGTAAACATGACAGAGTTTCTCTTTGGGTCAATCTTCCCCATCTGCATCATGTTGAGATCACTGGCAGAGCCAACAGGAGATATGGTAGGCTTCTTCTTAAATACGCTCGCAATCTCCTGATCCATCAAAGCAACTTCCATGATATACCATACAAGCATCCTCTTAAAATGGTCGATGATCGGACCATATTCAGCTTCGTTTGTAAGAAGGATGTTGTGCAAGATAATGTTGGGTTTTGAGCATTCTAACACTCCTAAGTGTACATGCAACCCTAAATACCTTGGATCTATGTTTTCTCTATTATACATGCAAATAAGAACTTCCAAGGTATTATCCTAATCTAGCATACAAAACAATAACTATAGCAAGATAGAATACATACCTCTTTGATGTAGAAAGTCTTCATGAAGCTTGAGTGCCTAGTGCCCCAAGTGTGACACCTCAAATGGTTCACACAACACCAAATACACATGGAATAACTTGAGAGAAAACCCACACTTCATGAAATCGGCTAGCCCTTCTAGTACACCCACTAGTGCCGATTTTGGTGAATAATATGATGCTTATATAGTGTTACAATTAGGGTAAACTCTTAATTGTCATGGCTTTCCATTTCCTTGGATCCATGGGTACAAATACACCATGGAGCATCCATGGACCATCCTATGGGTTTTAGCCCAACTTGATTATCCATGGAGCATTAGCCCACTATACAAGTATGGATGATTTACACAATCAACCCATATATTTAATTAGTCTTCTTTTGATCACTTAATTAATCCTAGATTAATTCTTGATCAATACTAATTAAACAATCTCATTATTCTTATTATTAATATACTAGAACTTATAATATATTAATAACCATAAGTGTCTTATTTCTCTCATTTAGTCTATCCAAGTGCATGATGCCATGCAACCCAAATGGACCATGCCGGGTCGGGTCAAGTCTTACCAATTATAGTTATGGACTTAGACATTAATCCAACAGTCTCCCACTTGGATAAGTCTAAAACTATTATTGCGTATGACTTCAGGAACCAACCGGCAATCGTAGCTCTCAAAAAGCTTCTGTCGAACTCTGACCTTGTAGATGAACTCTGACCTTTGTCAGTGACTTGTCCATTAGATAAGGGATCATATATTCCTCCATTCTAGATATCATATGGACTGAGACATGGATTATAATCATTCTCTCTGTCCATTTGTTGTTTCCCGATTTCCGATTTATGACGACTGACTAATTGAACAAATCAAATCAGTCCTGGCCCGGCCGAGCACTTCCACTTGTCATCATCAAATCATCGAGGGGCCCACAGATATCGCTTTTATCCCGAAGGTAAAAGGAACGGATAAACTTCGACTCATATGGCTTGTTCTACTACTTGTTGAATCATACACAAAGGCACGTTTTATAGCACAGAGTTACCAAATGCGGTTTCGTGCAATCAATGTACTATCAACTCATAGTAACAACTCATATCTCTAGGTTTGAAGAATATAAGATATTATCGTCTCATGATCACTCGTGATAAAATCCATGAAGTGATTCCAATGAGCGCGGGTTGAATCCAATACTCAGAACTTATGAGCACTCATGATTGTTGTAGCCTTGTCCAACACCTTAGACCTCTACAACCCATCATGACAGTCTTAATTCATATCTACTTCCAACATATGACCGACTGTGGATGGTTTGAATAACTTAGTCATTCCGAAAGAATAACCTAGTTTATTCGGGAAGTCAAAACATGCAAAGTGAAAGACAATAATAATTGAATCCAATATGGTCTCAGAACTTATGAATATAAATAAAACACCTTTTATTTATCACCATATGATTACACATTATTCATTGTATACTGTTTCAACTATCAACTTTATTCTTGAATTTAAAACAATAGTTGTCCCATGCTCCAAGCATGTACACTATGTTTTTCTCAAACACTAGTCATGCCATACACCAAGTATGCATACTATGTTTGTCTATGATCTTTACTTTGTGAACTAGATCAATTGAACATTACTTCAATGATTCTCTTTTCACACTCCCAAACCCTTACTGCAAATGCAAGAATTGCAAATTCATGCCATTTACTGTAATCTGTTAGATTTTAAACTTATATGCATTGATCTTCTTGTAATGATTATGCACAAAGTCATAAAGACTTGGCAACAATCATTACAGAGTATTCCAAAGGAGATCCACTCCTTGGAAATATCCTTCTTGCATTAAGTTTCCTTAATCTTTCACAGATTGAAAATTCTAACTTTGAAACATTTCCAGATTCCATTTTGACTATCACTTCTGAACAAGAGTTGCCTCCTTACAGATTATGTCAATATGGTCCTTCCAGAATTATCACTATACTTCCAACTGTCCTTGAGCAACCAATCTTTGGTAAACCTTAGATTGTCCTCGACAATTGTTTAATCCTTTTAGTCATATCCAGTTCTAAACCTTTTCCCTTCTTAATGCCCCAGGCATTTGGAAAATTTTAGAACGGATGATTATAGCACATGTAATCGATCCTATATCCGAAGCATATGGGACACGATTCATGATGTCTCACATAAAGACTAAACCAGTCTTTTGCTATAACATTTCCATTTCAATTTGCCAAGTTCTCATAATTCAGATTATGAAAAGGGATGCCGTAATCATAATCGAATTTTAGAACGCAAATAATGGACCCATATACAGAATTTCCTTATGTTGAGCCATTCCAACATGAAATTCATATATATATCCTTGACTAAATGATTAAAACCTCACGATCTAAGCTTATAGATTTGAGATGAAGCATAATTTCCTCTCCCTTAATTATAGCAAAACAACTTTTTCCTAATTGAAACTTTTGTTTTCTATAATTAACATTGCTAGCTTGCAATACTTATCTTAATTATCATGCTCCCACTAACATGATGATTATTAGCATAACACTTATGCTCCCACTAGCTTTGACATGTACTCAGAAATCAGCTGGACTTCTAGAAATCAATACTTCATTGACTTTCTTACCAAAGTTCAGATTTCTGATACTAGATTGTTTTGATAAAACTTTATCAAAATCATACACCTTTCCTTAGATAGCACACTTGTGTGTCTAAACAATTATGAAGAGGTATGCCGTAATCATAATGGTTAGACCTTTTTGCCACTTCTCACAAGTCCATATTAGTGTGCCGGTTAACCACACGCGATCCACTAACGACTTTGAGAATGCAAATATCACAATTGCTATCTAGATAAAATCTACTTAGTGAAAGTGTTTCCTCACCATCATTTTCATGAATCGGAGAGAAACCTTATGACACTTAGATTTTTATGGTGTATGAGTTCTTATCCATGTGAATTGTCAAAACCATAGACACAAGACAAGGATGATGACAAATCCAAAACCATATGGATTGAACTCAATCTTAACTTCTTGCCACCTGGCAGCTCAAGGGCCTACCATTGCTTCCAAGTTGTTGTGCAACCAACTGAGAACTCTAAGAACTCATATGCAAAGCCAACTTTAACTGGAATGGGCACAGAATATGTCAACACGATAGGTTGTAAACCTCAAGTCGTGTGCTAGTGAAGAACTTCAGGTTTTATTCTTGATTAGTTCTTGAGACTTTCAAGACCTTTAAGACTCCCACTGTCCTCTTGACATATAAGACTCCCTTGTCAAATATCAAGAGATAGTGCGGATTCTAATCAAGAAAAACACTTTACCCAATTGGCCTAAGTTGGTCTTCGTTTTATCCAAAACATCACAACTTACCAATTTCAAATGTACAAGAGTAGAAAACTTTTACTCTTACATTTGACAAGTGTTTTAAACCTTCTTTAAGACATGTCACTCAAGTTACAATCTTGGAGTATGACTCTAAGACTTGTATTGGAACGAAGTATGACTCATCTTCTTGATTTAACCATTTCAACAATTCAAGTTCCTCTTCTTAGTCATAAGAATGCACTAAGATTTTTCTTAGAGAACTAATTGTACTATGGTTTCTTAATCATTAAGATGATCACAAAACTGATACTAAAGTACTCTCCCATCTTTTCAGATTTGAGAAACTTTTATCCTTTTGCCTAATTTGATTCTTCTTATTCGCTCTGCCATACATTGGAACCTTTTTCCAATGTCTTAGAGTTACACTTAAGCTTGTAAGTATAATCATATTTACTGAACTTAAGTAAATCATGACGAATAGTCTTATCAAACTTTTGTGGTGGACTTGACCAGTGCACAAGACTGTGTACTCGATCCCTTAGTCCTTTACTTGATTCACACATCCATGTGAACAAGTAATTAGTCTTAATTTTCCAAAACTTGAAAGTTCTCATTCATCATGCTATACAACTTGCATGATTCCAAGTTCCGGTCCAATTGAACCTTGGATGATGAGAATCTTTCCTTATTTGGTAAATTTAGACATTACCACAAATGAAAGAATCTATTTCATATTTCCACTCTTGCTCTTAACGGAATTATATAAGCAACAATTTTCCCTCAAATGCAATTGTAAGGATATTTTAAAATAAATAAAATCAAAAAATTCTCTTTTATTTTAAAACTTTGCGAAAAAAAACTTATCCTTACAATCCATATGAAAACTTGTTGTTATCTATTCCTAAGCGATATCTCATAACTCCTGAGAAGTAGCTCAAGAATCCGATCTTCAAACTATGCGATAGAAATCCATCTACGCCATCAGATTCAGCATATTCTTTCTTTAAGTTTCTTCACTTTTCTTTGATTCTTAAACATCACCATGTGACCCAGTCACATCATGTATCAAGAATCTCAGAATAGAAACTTAACAGAGTTAGATAGTGGAATTTACCTGAAGTAGAGTCAAACTTATTGACTTTAACATCCTTTGGTAAATTTGGCAGCTTCGTAACCAATGCCCCTTTCTTTGGCAATATAAACATATGGACCCTTTGATAAAGACACACAGGACTATCACAGACTTAGCTTTTCTCTTTACCATTTGGTCAACCGAGTTGACTATGGCCGATCCCTTTCCATTGGGAAGAGAGAGCTTTACTAGATATCCAATGTCATCATTGTCAATGTCCATAAAGTTTTAGGAAGTTGATCTTAGCAAATAGATAAGATCATTAAGGGTCTTGTCATAGTCGGTTTCATAGGTGTTCCAAACGAACTCACTATGTGACTTAGAAAGTGATTGAACCACCAACTTTCTCAAGACTTTGACACCCAACTCTCCCGGCTTGTCAATATGTGACTACATCTCCAAGATGTGATCACACCTAGACCTTGCCTTGCCAATAGGGCTTGAGTGACCTTAAACTTTTCAAGAACTTGTGGGTTAGGGAGAATAATTGGAGGAGGTGAAAGAAGTATGATATCCATGGGACATCATCTTCATTAGGAAACCTTGTTTCAAGAGATTTGGGAAGATCATAGGTGTCTAAACTAGACATCTTTTGGGAGATATTCAAGATAGTTGATTTTAAGTCCTTAATATGACACCCAATATGAAATATTAAGGCTAGGACCCAACAAACTATTTTATAACTTAGAAGAGGTATGCCGTAATCCAAGCTATAAAATATTTGAAGGTAGGTGAATGACGATTCACCAATTTCCACCAAGATAAACGAAATGAATTATTAGGTTTTAATTGGTTTTGAAACTCCTAGATCTTTGAGATTCATTGAACTTTTCAAAGGCATGTTTCAATCTCGAGTGTGCCCTTCAGGTTTTGTGACTGGGATGCCGAGGATCACAAAACAAGGTGTGAAGTAACCATGCAAATCACTTGGTACCCTTAATAAATTACCCCTCAATCGATGTGCCGGTTAACCACACACGCTCCATCGATACTATGATAAATATTAAGTCACCCTTTACCTACCTTGTTAAGTCCAAGTTAGTGTGCCGGTTAACCACACACGCTCCACTAACGACTTTGACAAAGTGTAAAGTGTAATTTCATGGATTAGCACCTTATTCACATTTTCCTAAGTAACTAAGATTGGGTATTATTAAAAGTTTAGTTACTTAGTATTTTTCATTAATACTTTTAATGAAGGGAGAATTCTAGTCCTGTCAAACCCGTTCGGCTAACGACCCTCCACCAGTCAAGCAAGCGGTGGGTGAGAGTGGACACCCATTAAGTTGCCATTTTATAGGCAACAACCTTATACCCACCTTATAGACCGGCTTCGTGAATGAGGCGTACTAGCGGTAAGACTGACTTTACTCTTATACATATATATATTATTAACTTATAATATTATAAAGTATAAGGGTTGAATTTTAACTTTTAAAATTCTAAGGGCTAACTTGGAATTAAAGTATTCATACTTGAAAACTTTTCAAATTCCAAAACTTGAGGGCAAGTTTTGAAACTATTCAAAACTAATTAATTCCATAACTTATGTGTTTAAAGTAGTTTTAATCCAAAAACTCTTCAAGTTCCATAACTTGAGGACAAGTTATGGAAGACTTTAAACTAATAAAAGAACTAACTTTTCCTTTATTTTATAACTTATGGATTTAATTATGGTTACATATTTTTCTTTAATGAAGTGACTCTTGAACTTTCATAACTTGAGGACAAGTTATGGAGTCATAAAAATTATTCAATGACACAAGACTCTTCATTTTGTAACCATTGCCAACTCTTATGAATTTTATGAGTCTTTAATGTGACTCTTCATGTAACTTGAGGACAAGTTACACAAACACATTTTATACTCAACTCTTAGATTAAAATGGATTGAAAACAACTATTTCACTCAACATTTCTATTAATCTAAGCAACTCATAAGAACAAGATAATTCAAATCAAACTTTTTCATGTAATTAGTCTAAACCTTAAACTAATACAAAACATGAATCTATTGACAATTATCTTTGAAAATGGATTAGCATGAACATTACCACATCAAAAACAAGTTTATAAGTTCAAAAACAACTTAGGGTAATGTTCCTAGTCCATTTCTAGCCAAAAAACTCGAAAATATGCTGTCTGGGGGTCCAACTCGTCGAGTGCATGAACAAACTCGGCGAGTTGGATCGAATTCATCACTTTTTAGGCATGGACTCGTCGAGTCTCCTGATGGACTCGCCGAGTCTGATGGCCAGACAGCACCAGATTCGTTTTTTCAGCTTCTATTGCAGGTATAACAAGAAAACAAGCCTAGGCTCTGATACCACTGTTGGGTTTTGAGCATTCTAACACTCCTAAGTGTACATGCAACCCTAAATACCTTGGATCTATGTTTTCTCTATTATACATGCAAATAAGAACTTCCAAGGTATTATCCTAATCTAGCATACAAAACAATAACTATAGCAAGATAGAATACATACCTCTTTGATGTAGAAAGTCTTCATGAAGCTTGAGTGCCTAGTGCCCCAAGTGTGACACCTCAAATGGTTCACACAACACCAAATACACATGGAATAACTTGAGAGAAAACCCACACTTCATGAAATCGGCTAGCCCTTCTAGTACACCCACTAGTGCCGATTTTGGTGAATAATATGATGCTTATATAGTGTTACAATTAGGGTAAACTCTTAATTGTCATGGCTTTCCATTTCCTTGGATCCATGGGTACAAATACACCATGGAGCATCCATGGACCATCCTATGGGTTTTAGCCCAACTTGATTATCCATGGAGCATTAGCCCACTATACAAGTATGGATGATTTACACAATCAACCCATATATTTAATTAGTCTTCTTTTGATCACTTAATTAATCCTAGATTAATTCTTGATCAATACTAATTAAACAATCTCATTATTCTTATTATTAATATACTAGAACTTATAATATATTAATAACCATAAGTGTCTTATTTCTCTCATTTAGTCTATCCAAGTGCATGATGCCATGCAACCCAAATGGACCATGCCGGGTCGGGTCAAGTCTTACCAATTATAGTTATGGACTTAGACATTAATCCAACAGATAATCCAATCATGGGGATTAAGGTTGGGAAGATCTGCAAGTGAGATGGCATGTTCGGCTTTGGCAGATCCCCTTAGTACCTTGAACCGAACATTGGTGAAGTTTCCTTCCCTGTACGGCTTCAGGACCCGAACATTGACAATTTTCTCAGCGCTCCAAGTCTGGTATTGGGGTTGAGCGGCCTTCAGATAAAATTCGATTACGTCCCGATCAACCTGTGGATGAGGATGAGGGAGCACTACAATGTTGTCAAAGGCATGAAAAACAAACGCCTTTCGGGTCAGTGGCTTGTCGAACTGTGAGTCGACAGTGTTAGAATGATCTAAAGAGATCACAGGTTCTAGCCACAAGATACTTGGTGTGTCAATGGCTTCTTTAATCAGCCTCTCAAGAATCCACGGAGGAAAAAGAGTTTTCCTGCTCTCAAGAAGGTCGTGGGCTTCTTTCTGTCTTCTTTCGGCTTCTTCAGCCTCTCTAGCCACACGAGCACTGATGTCAGCCTCTTTATCTCGACCTTGATGCTTCAGAAGGTCGGCAATTGTCTCTTTATCATCATCATCACTCTCCTCAGCAATACTTTTGCCTTTGTCTTTCACACCAGAACCGGAGGCTTGGCCTACTGGAGGAGGTTCGATTGTGTGAGTTGCTGAAGTAGGAGGTGGTTGAGACACATGTTCTTTTTCTCCCCCTTGTTTCGGAATGGACACGAAATCAAGGAGCCCCTCCATTTTGCTTAGTAGAGAAAGGGCGGGAGCGAGCTTCTCTGCAAGGGTACGGCGTACTGAATAATTGATGATGGGGTCATGTGCTTCAAGGATGTTGGAGATAGCAGAGTGGACATCCGAAACACACGATTTAACCACCTCTCTTTCAGATTGAAGACAGTCAATCTCCTATTGACAGTTGGAGAGTTGAGTACTCTTGACCTTCAAAGCGGTAGTCTTCCTTGCGAGAGCATCCATGAGAGAGTTCTCGGTAGCTAAGTCTTCTTGAAGCTTGGAGAGACGCTCCTCAATGGTGGTTCTGAAAGCTGAGTTGTCGTCAAAGATGGTTTGACGAAGCGAAGCGAACGACTTCAGCTCAGAAGAGACTGATGTAGCCAACTGGTTGATAATGGGTTCCAGCGTAGTCTTGGTGGCTTCAGCACTTTCCTGTAAAGATTTTAACAAGAGAGAAGCATCAGTGAAAAGTTTATCAACTTTTTCGGTCGCTGCCTCACAAGCTTTGGTTGAGGCATCTATGGTTGCAGTGGCGGAATCAAGGGAAACTTGATGAGCTTTGGAAAAAGCCTCAACAATTTTCTGAATTGCAACTTCAAATATGGAGGACTGAGATGAGGAAGATGAAGCGATGAGCGAATCAATTTTGTCTTGTAGCTCCTTGAGATGTCTCTTTGTGACAGGAGCATCGTCATCGTCGTCACTTTGAACTTGAAACAGACTATAGTAGACCGAATCAAAAGTCATGTTCTCCCCGCCAAGGAGTGGTTCTTCTTCCTCTGAAGCATGAGCAGGAGAAGATGGTGGTGGTGAAACTGTAGGCTCGGTAGTAGTAGTAGTTTCGGGTTGGGTGGTGTGTTCGGTTGTTGGTGTGGGTTCGGGTGCTGAGGTGGTTTTTGGTGCATCAGTATGAAACCCCGTATCAGATACATTGGTTCTAACATCTGCAGTGGTGGTGGTTGTTGCTTCGGTAAAGATTGGTGGTGGTATTGGGATGGAAGTAGGTGGTATTTGAGTGGTGGAGGTTATGGGGGGAATAGAAATAGGAATTGTAACGGGTGGAGAAGAGATAGGAGAAGTAGAAATATGTATCTCTGGGGTAGGTGAACGTGGTGGAGTGTTGCCACGTTGAGATCCATCCGAATCAGAACCCTCGTCCTCAGATTCGCTTGAGGGTGAAGCGATAATCAACTTTCGTCGCGGTTGGGTTTTTCTCCTCTTCTGTGGTGGAGACTGAGCAACCTTAGTGGGTTTCCTTTTCTTGGGAGATGGGCCTTTTGCTCCCTTTGCCACCTGTTTTCCCTTATCATCTTTCTTGCCTCTAGGAGCAGGCTTGTCAGCTTCATGAATTGATTTCAGCATCTCTAGGGTAAGATCCCTCGGACCAGAACGTCTGAACTCCTTATATGTTTGAATGATCCGGCTGTCAGCAGGAACGTCACCATACATCGTTTCCGGGATAGACCCGTTGAAGAGATATTTCGAAGCATCCGACACAATGATCTTCGTGGTATGGAAAGTACCAATCGAAGACATTAGAGCACCAGCGACAATGGGGACGTGGTACTTGTCCATCACCCATTTCGTGACAATAGTCCAGAACCGGGCATAAGAAATCTCTGAGTGACAAGAAGTCGAAGAGAGACTCTGGATGAGTTGTTGCCATAGGACCGACCCGTAGTCCATGTTGATGCCATTGTAGATCCCGTACATGATGGAGAGAAATAAACGACTTGCCCCATCGGATCCAGCACTTCGTTCAGATAAACCCTTGAAAAGAACAGTGAACATCCCATTCCACTGAGGGGGCAGGCACGACTTTTTGAATTTCGTGACAGTAGTGAGCACCTCAGTGTACCCCATGTTGTAGAACATGTTAAACAGATGACCCATTGGAATGGTTTCCGGATTAACCCTCGAAGAATCAGGGGTAAACCCTAACAGCGTACAGAACCTCTGTTTGGAAATCGACGCCTTGTGCTTAAAGACATCGAAGAAAATCCTGTCGACGACTTTGTTGTAGTGAGCCGTGGCAAAGATTTGTGACAGGAACTCCATTAGAACAACTTCAGCCCTGGTAAGAGCAGGAGCGATTGGCGAGAACTTCAGGCATTCAATGATGGGAAACATGAAAGCGTCGTACGCCTGAGGAGTGAGATCAATGATCAAACTCTACTGGGGACGAATAGGCAAGATGTGAGAGGTCGCGTGAACAGATGAAGAATCCGCCATTGTTGAGATGAAAGTGGGAGAGATGATGAACAGTAGAGGTTTAGAGGAATTTCTTGCTTTCTGAGAATTTAGGTGCAGTAAAGAGGTAAACGGTGGATCACATTACCTTTTATACTGTGGGTAAAGGAGAGAGAAAGATCTTTCCCAAATCTTCAATTGAAAAACGAAGGGTTTTTCGGAGGTGACTGACACGTGACAGTTGGGTTTGATGATGATCACGCAGGAGAGAGAGAGTGTCAGTCCCTAATTACACGCCTTCCCATCAGGCACCGTTTGGAGATGAAACGGTTCCTATTCGCACGCTTTTTCCTGTTGTGCCGTTTGAAATCAAATCGATTGGACTCCCGCCTGAGTCAACATTTCGTCATCTTATCCCTTTAGAGTGAAACGGCATCTTTAAAATTAAGATCGCCACGAGGATCAATATTAACCACAACTTTTGTAACAGTCAACCCAAGTAAAATTCCTTAGAATTAATGAACCCAGAATTTTGGAAAATCAAAAAGATTTTTGTGCTGAGTGTGTAAAAGAAAAAGAAATAAAGCAACACTTTTGAGGGATTATGTGATGTCAATAAAGACACGAAATAATGGATCCCGGGCACGAATCTCTTCCTTCAAAGTCAAGAGAGACTTTAAAGTGTTTGTATGGTTTCCCGTTGAACAACGATCAGACACTTATTAAGAAGTGTTGAAAGGCTTCTTTTAACTAGGCTTATGAGGTGACGTTCGCTTCGCTTTCATAATTCCTGATCTTGATATAAGATAGAAATCGAACGAAGTACTTGTGAGACCAGTGTAGTCTGTTTGAACAAGTAGGTTGGAGATAATTTAAGTGGCAAGGTAAACTAATGTATGTGAAATCTAAAAAAAAAAAATTAAAACTGGATCCCAAGGGAAGAAATGTTATTGGATTTAACAATTTCATAGGAATCACTCAAAACAAAAATAGAGATTTCATGTTGTACTCCCATGGATAAGTTCGTTAATTCATTAGTGAAAGCTAGAGAAAGTTAATTGTTCACCGTCAATGCATAGTAGGTATTGAATTGTGGATTTCACTTAGCACGTAGTGACACGAAGCTAAGATCATGAACACAGGAATTGTGCAACCATAAACCTCAGTGGTAATGTCTGAGAGTCTCAAGGGTTACGTTTGTGAAACGAGTGAGATGGAGAAAAATGATGTAGATGGTGAAAAGAAACCCAAAGTACCTCTGCTATGAAAAATAGGACTAAGCAGAAAACTCTTATCTCATGTGAGAAGAGAGTTAGGTAGCTCATGATTAGAATAAATATGAGAGCCTAATTGGGAAGACAGGGTTTGTTTGTACCAAGTCAGTGAGGCTTTTATTCAGAATCAGATGAGGCTTTGTTCACATACAACAGCATGCTTCTAGGGACACTTAGCTAGTGAAATAAGTTAAACACAATGAAATAAATAAAATAAAATAATAAAATAAATAATAAAATAAAAAAAATACAAAAGCCAAAATAAAAAATATTTTTGGAGTTTTTGAATTTACGAAAAAAAAATTTGGAATTTTTGATCGAAATAAATAAGACAAAAAAAATTTATACAAAAAAAATGTTGGAACCGAACCCGAGCGTTCGGTTTATTTTGGTTGAGAAAACTTTGGAACCGAACCCGAGCGTTCGGTCTATTTCGGGTGAGAAAAATTTTGTAACCGAACCCAAGCGTTCGGTCTATTTCGGTTGCCAAAGAAAAATAAGATTGAAAAAGAGAAGAACTTTGACAATAAGATAAATGAATTAAGAAAAATGATACAAAAGATTTACAACCATAGAAACTACCTTTGAGTGATAGGTGAAAATCAGATGATACAACCGAACCCGAGCGTTCGGTCTATTTCGGCACACCAGATCAAGACCCGAACCCGAACGTTCGGTCTGTTTCGCTTCTTACGTTTGATCTTGAGAGGTAATTTTTGGTACTGACTCTGATTCCATCATTCCAAGCCCTTGTAGAATTTTGTTGAAAGAAGCTTCAGGAAGAGCTTTGGTGAAGATGTCAGCCAGTTGATCAGTGGTTCGAACAAAATGAATTTCGACGTTCCCATCTTCCACATGATCCTCAATGAAGTGATACCTCAGTGCTATGTGCTTAGTCTTGGAGTGTTGTATTGGGTTATGACAGATCCTAATTGCACTTTCAGAGTCGCAACATAGTGGGATCTTTTTCATATTGAGTCCATAGTCCCGGAGTTGGCTTTGGATCCAAATCACTTGAGATGTACAGGAGGCAGCTACGATGTATTCTGCTTCAGCTGTAGACAGAGATACACAAGTCTGTTTCTTTGATTGCCAGCTAACCAACTTCCCATCAAGGAATTGGCAGCCTCCAGTGGTGCTTTTCCTGTCTAGTCCACAACCTCCAAGGTCTGCATCTGAGTAGGCTTGAACGAAGAAACCTGAGTTTGATGGATACCATAAGCCGAGAGAGGTAGTTCATTTCAGATACCGGAGAATGTTCTTCACTGCAAGCATATGAGGTTCACGAGGATTCGCCTGAAATCTAGCACAGTAGCAAACAGAAAACATTATATCAGGCCTGCTAACAGTAAGGTACATTAGAGAACCGATCATCTGGCGATATAGCGTAATATCGACTACTGGCTTGTCCAAGGATGGAGTGAGCTTGGTGCCGAACGCCATTGGAACTTTAACCTTTGAGTCTCCCATCATGCCGAATTTAGAAAGAAGAGTCTTGGTGTAAGCTTCCTGGTTAATAAAGATGCCTTCGAGTCCCTGTCTAATATTTAAGCCAAGGAAAAAGTTAATAAGACCCATTGAGCTTATTTCAAATTTAGTCTCCATCAGCTTTCTGAATTCAGCCGTTAAGCTAGGATTCGTTGAGCCAAAGATGATATCATCGACATAAATTTGAACAATCATAAGGTGGTTACCTTCCTTCTTACGAAAGAAGGTTGGGTCAACCGAACCTTGTTTGAATTTGGACATCTTTAAAAACTTGGTTAGTGTTTCATACCAGGCTCTAGGTGCTTATTTTAGTCTGTATACCGTTTTGTCCAGAATATAGCAGTGATTGGGGTACTTTTCATTCACGAATCCCGGAGGTTGCTCCATGTACACCGTTTCTTCAAGTTCTCCATTTAGAAATGCGCACTTCACGTCCATTTGGTAGACCTCAAAGTTCTTGTGTGCAGCATAGGCAAGAAATATTCGAACAGATTCCAGCCTAGCTACAGGAGCAAAAGTTTCCTCATAATCGATTCCTTCCTCCTGGCAGTATCCTTTCACAACCAGACGAGCTTTGTTTCTTATTACATTGCCTTCCTTGTCCATTTTATTCCTAAAGAACCATTTGAGACTAACAACTGAGGCATCTTGAGGATTTGGAATGAGGCGCCAAACTTTATTTCTTTTGAACTCATTAAGTTCGTCTTGCATAGCTTGAACCCAATCGGAGTGATCAAGAACAGTATTTACTGTCTTCGGTTCAACTTTTGAGACGAAAGAGTTAAACATGCAGAACTCTACTTTTGAGAACAGAGATGCTTGCTTTGCCTTCAGTTGAGATCGGGTCAGGACCTTTTCAGAGACATTTCCCACTACCTGTGAAACAGGATGATCTCTGGTCCATTTGACAAGAGGAGGGTAATTCGGATCATATGATGGATCCAATTCAGCATTTACCATCTCTTCTAATTCAGATTGACTGTCATCATCATAAAACATATCGGCATTCTCCCCCTCGACTGATGGGCTTTCAGGGGTATCTTGACTTTTTGGTGCTACAGTAGTTTCGAGAGCATTTGGGCTTTCGGTAGCAACAGTACCTTCGGGTGCAGTAGTGTTTTCGGGTGCATTTGAGCTTTTGGGAGCTACAGTACTTTCGGGTGCAGCTGGAGAAGAGTTCTCCCCCTCAACCTGTGAACTTGACAGTTTTGATGAAGATGGATTCTCCCCCTCAACTGAAGCACCATGCTGAGAAGATTCATTTAGAACTGATTCTCCTTCACCCAGTCGTTTGGCAGCGCCATCGACGATTTGCTTCAGATGGTCAACTTTGTTATCTGCTGCATTGGCTTCTGAGAGAGTAGCCTTCTCCAGTTCATCGAATAACTCCACAAATTGCTCAAACAAATTTGCAATCGAGGCTGTGACTTGGCCTGTTTGAGAAAAGATTTCTCCAACTGATTCTTTCGTGGCCTTCAGCTTCTTGACATAGCTGTCATCGAAAGTCACATAATACGTTTCTTCAATCTTCCTCGAACGCTTGTTTAAAACACTGTATGCTTTCGAAGTAAGAGAGTATCCCAGAAAAACTCCTTCATCGGCTTTAACGTCGAACTTGTTACGATGATCTTTAGAATTGAAGATAAAGCATCGAGAGCCGAATACGTGGAAGAATTTGACGTTTGGCTTTCCTTTGTTGATGATCTCATAAGGAGTAAAGTGAAATGCTTATTGAGATAGGACCTGTTCTACGTAAAACATGCTACAGCAATAGCATCAGCCCATAAATATAGAGGTAAAGAAGCGAAACTTAGCATGGTTCGGGCCGCCTCACACAAATATCGGTTTCGTCTTTCAACAATTCCGTTTTGTTGAGGAGTGTAGGGAGCTGAGAAGTTGTGACTGGTTCCTTTTTCTGCTAAAAAGTCTTCAAATTCTTTATTCTTGAACTCCAGCCCATTGTCGCTTCTAATGTTGCGAACGACTTTCCTCAGCTGCACTTCAACCTGCTTGATAAACATCTTTAGCTTGAGAGTTGCCTCAGATTTGTGCTTCAGAAAGAACACCCATGTAAAGCATGAAAAGTCATCAACAATAACAAGAATATACTTGATACCACCAATGCTTTCGATAGAAGATGGTCCACATAAGTCAATGTGAATTAACTCAAGTGGTTCAATGACTTTAGTGTTGATTATAGATGGGTGACTTTGACGACTCTGCTTCCCCATTTCACATGCAGCACACAAATGTTCTCGATTGAACTTGAGCAATGGAAGATCCCGAACATGACCTCCCGTGACAAGTTTGTTGATATCCTTGAAATTGAGATGGGAGAGCCTTCGGTGCCACAGCCAGCTTTCGTCAGAATGTGCTTTGGATAATAGACAGATAGCTGGATTTCCTTTGATAGGTTTGAGATTGAGAGGAAACATTTCGCCTTTGCGCTCTAATTTGAGAATCACTCTTTTTGTTTTCTTCTCTATTATTTCCGAACCCTCATCATCAAAGGAAACTTTAAGACCAGTACCTCCAACAAGCTGTGATACACTGATGAGGTTATGTTGTAGTCCTTCAACGTATGAAACTTTTCTAATCGTGAAGTCTCTATTTGTTATCATCCCATAACCTTTTATTGTGCCGTATGAGTTGTTCCCGAACTTTACATTCCCGCCGTTTGGAAGAGATCGGAATTCCCTCAGCTCTTCCTTCCTTCCGGTCATGTGACGTGAGCAGCCATTGTCAATATACCATTCTTCGTCGAACTGCTCGTCACTTATTACCTACAAAAATCAAGCAGATTTAGGAACCCAAAGTTTCTTGGTTCCACGTGAGCCTTTCACAGGAACAGGAATAGTAAGAGAAATGTCAACTAGATATGTTCTTTTTATTAAAGTTGTTTCATCTTTCTTCTTAATGGTGAAAACTTTAATTTTTTTGGGATTTGTTACAGTCGGTTTGGATTCAGGTTCAGGTGTTTGGGCCTTGGAATGCTTTTGATCATTCTTGACTGAGGAAACCTTCGATTTTCCTTTCAAATCTGTTGAAGATTTTGCATTTTGAGTTTGAACAGAATTAGATTTAGAATGGGGTTGAGAAGAATTAGAATGAGAGAATTTAGACTGAGAAGTTTTCTTGACTTGACGTTCTAGGTGGCCCTTTTGTTTTTGGTCATTAGTGGGATCGAACCTTGAACCTTGGCAGCTTTTGCTCTCGGAACCGAACCTATGCTTTCGGTAGCTGGTGTTCTCTGAACCGAACCTTTCCCCTCGGTTGTTATTCCTTTCTTGAGGTCTGTCTTCTCTTTTCTCTAAATTTCTGTCATGATCAGAAAAATGGGCGTTTTGAGATCGCCAAAACTGTTTCCGCTCTGAGAGATTCTTTTTGTATCTCAGATTCCTTTGCTTCTTTTGATCCTTCACTTGCTTCGGCTGTCTGTGGATGTTGGCTTTTTGCTTTTGCTTCTTGTCAGCCGGTTCACTTTGAACTGATGATATTTCGCTGGAAGGAGTGACTTCTTCTATAGGAACTTCTTTTGTACCACTGGTACTTGGCACATCGAAGTTGTCAGGCTTGTTTAGTGGCTCTGGCACATATCTGCCTTTGGTTTTCCAGGACGTTCGCTCTGACAGACCAACAGTTTCGTCAGCATTATCTATAGGAGCAAACCAGAAAAATTCATCACAACCATCTGCATTATCTTCGTTTACAATGGCGGTGAGTTCTGTTGTCTGATGTTCGGTTACTCCTGTGACCTTATACACCTGATTTGGTGTTGTTCTCACCTTTTGGTACACAACTGCCTTTTCTTCTAAAATCAGGGACTTATTTTGGGACAAACGAGCAAACTCCACAGAATTTTCAGAAATAAGATTTTTGTGGTTTTCGGGTTCGCTCTTGACAAACTCAGTCGACTTCATCTTCTACAGAAATTTCACTCATATCATCATCCTCATTGAGCTCAGATTCGTTTTCAACATCAATTTTATTTTCTGAGCTTAAGTTGGCATTCAATGAGTCAAAGTTTTGTATGGTTTCGGTCTTTAGTTTCAGTTTATCGTTTTCATCCAAAAGGTTTTTCAACATGTCCTTATGGTCCTTGGACTTTATAAAAGATTCGATTTTGTCCAGACCATACATATACGTCGGATTCACATCATCAGAAGAAACTACACTTTCACAATTATATGCTTCAGCGTCGATTTCATCTTCCTTAAATTCAAGGAAGGGTAAAATCATGCGATGAATTTTCTGCCCTATTTCACAGTTCAAGTGAAGTTGAGTGATGTTAGCATAAAGACGTTTAGCAATTAAACAAAAGACATTTCTTTGTTTCAAAAGTTTTAAATTGTCTCTTTGCAAATAAATGTTTTCATCTTTGGTTTTAATCAGCTCCGACTCCTTCAGCTCTATCCACATCCTCCGTTCCTCACTCTTAGAAGACACCCTGCTTATTTGGTCAGTTAGGTTAGAATTGGTGACCCATGTTTGAGTTAAATTGCTATCTAGATTTGAGATTCTTGAATTTAAGCTTTTTAATTCTTTTTCATACAAATTTTGTGGGACTTTAAATGAAACAAAATCGGATTGTACCTTCTTGATTAATTCATCAAGCTCATTGAATTGCACGCTGAGAGGTTTTGTTGTGAAGCATAGGTCCTCTCGCTCCTTGGTGTCCTCATTCCCACCATCCGTATTGTATCCCCTCATTTGAGATACATCTGTCACCATCAAGCACTTCCCGCCGCTTCCTTCATCTCTTGCAACGTATGCCTTTCCATGAGACGGCTTCCTGACCTCATCATCCTCTGAGTCGGTTGACCAGACCTGCACGCCACCGAACTCATCATCCGCTGCCGAACCCTGTATAATTAAAGCATTCATTGAAGGGTTAGCAGTAGCTTTCTTTCTCTTGTTCTCTTCCAGCTTTTTCATCAACAAGGCCTCTTCATCTTTTTCCTCATCCTTCTCTACCATTTTCTTTAGAACGCAGTCTTTGGCATAGTGGTTCTTTCCTCCACAGTAGTAGCAGTTCACACCTGAATCTCCTTCAACTTTTGCCTCTTTCTTTGGTTCGTCTGTCTTCGGTTCCTCCCTGACCTTTTCAGAACTATAGCTTCCCTGCCAATTCCGGTTCTTATTGGTAGGGAACATTTTCTTAATGAACCTCTTTGGATTCGATACCATCATTGCATAGTCTTCAGAAGCAAGATCATAGTCTTCTAACTTGAGATCTTCATCTTCTACCACATTTTTGCTTTTGGACAAGAGTGCCAAGGACCCTAAACTAGAGACAACATTTTTCTCTTGTAAAACAATCTTTTCTTGGGATTTCAAAATCCCCACCAGCTTTGCCAACGAATAGGATTTAAATTGCTCATGAGTTTTAACAGTGGACACAACCGCTCTCCACTCGGATCTAAGACCATTCAAAAAGGTTACTTTTTGTTCAATCAGCTTCCTTTCTATATCGTGTTTGATCATCTTGCTAAGAAGATGATTGAAGCGATCAAACGTCTGAGTAACAGTTTCATCAGAATTCTGTTTAAATTCACCAAACTCAGACAAAAGCAAGGTCTGAATAGAATGCTCCAAATCTTCATCTTTGGAATATAGCTCTCGCAGCCTATCCCAGATTTCTTTAGTGGTGCTGCATGAACTCACTAGCCTGAATGTATCTGATTGCAGAGCGAATCGAATCAGTCTCAATGCTTTAATGTGGCATTGAAACTTTTCCTTTTCATCTTGAGCAATATCCTTTACGTCCTTTAACAGATCATTGTACTCCTTCTGAGTTTTAATGATTTTTGACGTTCCAAAGTGAGCAAATGGTCCAGAAACGATTGCTTCCCAAATAAGGTATCCATTGTCTTCTGATCCAATGACATAATCTTCAAAGTGATGTGCCCAGACTTCATAATCCTGGGTTTAAAGGATAGGAATCTTCGTCGTCGATCCAATGCTGTTAGAGATGTTGATGGGATTAGATTGTGACTGGTCCATGCTTGATCGTTTTTAACCTGTTTGAAAGATCAGACTTGTAATATTTAATATTAGGGCAAACAAATAAATGTTGAGTTACGTCAATAATGAAGTGACGGCTCAATAAATATTAGTTAATGCGGAATAACCCTAATCGCAAACTCTTTCACAGAAAAGATGTGTATGAATTACACAGCCTCCTGCTCTGATACCAATTGATGAGTTATTAATTAACTCTTTGATCGATTAGATCTTTGTAACAGGTATGCGATGAACGTAAAAACAGTGAACAAAACACAAGTATGAATCAAGATGTGTCGAATGATTAGATTACTCGATCCTCGGTAGAGCTTGACTAAGAACTTCCACTGTAGAGGATTCTAGGGTTACAAAAACAAGAACGATAAATCTACTGAACAATAATACTCTAATCGTTACTAATCGTCCTCTCGTTCTAGGATGCATGCAAGCATCTATATATACTAAACCCTACAAAACTCACGGATGGACAGGCCCATACCGGAGATATATATTGGACTAGCTAACGAGCCCAATAGACGCAACACAAAATACGACCCAACAAAGTGTTTTGATTTATATTCAATAGTTTTGAGACCATAGTTAATTAGGTTATTATCGTGTTTCACTTCGCATGTTTTACATCCTAAATAATTAGGATATTCAAACATCTACATTCGATCATACTTTAGGAGTAAGTAGTGAATTAACACTGTCGTGAATTGGTTGTAGATTGTCTAATGGTTTAGACATGGCAATGGTTTGCTGTAACATTCACGAGTACTTCTGAAATAGAGATTTGAGTATTGCATTAACCCACGCTCAGAGAATTACTTCATGGATTTTATCACGAGTAATTTTGAGACGATAATATCTTATATTCTTGAAACGGAGATATATGAGTTGTTGTTTACGAGTTAGTTGTGCATTGATAATATATAAACGCATCAGTAACTTGATGTTATAAAACATATTGTTGTGTGTGATTTGATGAGTAAATAGTACAAACATATAAGTCAAAATTTATATGTTCCTTTTGCTCTGACGGGAAAAGCGATATATGTGGGCCCCTCTATGATTTGATGATGACATCTAAAGTTTGGCCAATCCTGGACTAAATTGATGTGTTCAATTAGTAGTCTGAATCCATCTTCATAAATCAGAAATTAGGAAACAAATTTTAGACAGAGAGATTGATTATAACCCAAGTCTTATGTCCATACGATATCTTGTAGAATGGAGGAATATTTAATCACTTATATAAGGACATGTAACTGATTAGATCAAAGTTCGACAACGGCTTTGAGAGCTACAATTTGCTAGTCAATTTTAGAAGTTATACTTGCAATTATAAGTTATTAGAATTATCCAAGTGGAAGATTGTTGGATTAGGTGTCTAAGCACATAACTATAATTGTTATATAATTGAATTGATAATAGCACAGTCCTTTTGGGTTGCCTTCATACTAGCAACTTGACAGGATGATTAATTGAGAAAGATGAAGAATTTATTATTTGGGATAATAAATTGAAATAAATGATTTATTAATGTATTATGGAAATAATATATTAATTAGAAATCATATTATTAATTAATATAATCATAAATTAATTTGAAATTAATTTTGGGATTAAAGGAATTAATTAATAATGTAGGGGATGTTTTCCAATTTATTGATAATTATGGAATTTGGCTCTTGGACCATCGTAGGAGGGATAGACGAAATTCTCTAGAGTAGGTCCTAGAAATTTCGTTCATGGCCTTAAGGATGAGGATCCATGAGTTGCTTAGGCCTTAAGCAAAGGGATTAGGGTTTCCTTATCTTAACCCTAGCTTTGGCTCGAAGCAACCAACATCTATATAAAGGGCATAAACCCTTATGGATATCGGTGATGTAAGGCTTCCAAAACCCTAAGAAGAGCCAAAAATCATAGCCTCCTCCTTATCTCTCACATCATCCTCTTGCTTAGTGTGTTTGTGAGCCATTAGAGTTGTTACACTTGTGACACTTACTCTCAAAGTTAAAGATCATCAAGGAATCCATTGTTATTAGAATATAATAATAAAGGTTGTTTCTTAACTTTATTTTATAGCCAATTTTGAAAATTATGCATGCCTTCTAGGGTTTCTTGTTTTTGTGTTTAATGCTTGTATGTCTAATGGTGAAAACATAGTTCCTTCAATTAGGGTTGAATGCACACATAGGATTGTTTGCTATGTATAAAACCCACCAAAAGTATCATACCTATTTGTTACGATGGCCTGTTGCCAGGAAATCCAGATACTCTAGTAGCTATTATAGCCACCTTTTGGATAAGCATAATATCTAGTTGTTACTCTGCCCAAATACTCAGCTACACAAAACACGTCAATATATATATATATATATATGTGTGTGTGTGTGTGTGTGTGTGTGTATAAGATGAATAATGCATATAATAAGTATATCGTATAAATACAACAACAAATAACAACACGACTGACTAGGAGAGCCCCCCACAACAAGAGTTAGATGAGACACGATTGATCAACATGCTGAAGGAATTTTAGCTAGCCCCCTCCTATAACCGTTAAATCTTAAGTGAGCAGGAAAGTATGTATAGATCTATATGGGATTGACACTCCCACCTATAGTTGGTAGCTACAACCCGACAACCAGTAGAACTAGACATAACTTTCTAAATGCATTTGCGACATCAGATGAAGTGTCATGGTTTTCGGGGAACTCAACAGTCATTAGCTCGATTATAGGATCTCATTGTAACTTTGTTAAACTAAAACTAGCTATCAAATACAACTAATTAAACAAGTAGTGATAGTATACTCAAACTCGAGGAAACGAGTTTAGATTATCCTTATTAAACTTAAATTTGCTACTCTTAAGGAACATATTAGATAAGGAAGTAGTACATAAAACACGATAAAAAAATATTAGGGTAATATTGATGGGTTTTAGCCATAAGAACTTTCCTATGTGCGCATGCAAAACCCTAATGCTCGGATCTAGGCTTTCTAATTAAACATGCTTTGAATCCAAGACTTCTAATAACTATTTAGGCTAAATAACAACATTGAAACAGATCTAGAATCATACCTTTGAGTTCCTTGTTGATCTTGAGGTCTTGGAGCTTCTAGAGTCACAAATGTCACTCCTCGAATGGCTTACAAACACCAAAGCAAGAAGAATGATTTAGGAGAGAGGAGAGGGGAGGAATTTCGACCAGAGGTTCCTTACTTTAGGTCAAGTGTCGAATTCCATCAGCCATAGGGTCTATTTATACTTGTAGACTCCTTAAGGGTTACAACCTAAACCCTAATTGGATAATCTTCTCTTAAGGCTATCCAAATGCATTCCATAGATAAGCCTTTGGACGATTTTGGCTATCCTAACACTCTTAGAATTCGTCCAAAGCATATCCCAATGGATTTACAGTCTAAAGCTTAACTATCAAAGAATTGACAGTTTATACCCCTTTATTTAATTAATCTCTTTAAGTCACCAAATTAATTCTATGACTTATATTAATCAAATAACAAATATATTATTCATTATATTATTCCCATAATATATTAATAATATTTACTCTCTCTTATTAAATCATCCTATCAAGTTGCTATGGTGAAGGCAACCCAAAAGGACTATGCACAACGGATCAAATACTTGACTAATATAGTTACAGCCTTAGACACTATTCCAACAGTCTCCCACTTGGATAAGTCTAGTAACTATACAAGTACAATTCGGTTTGCAATCGTAGCTCTCAAAAACGCTGTCAACTCTGATCTAATCAATCTTGTCCTTTAGATAAGGGAACGTACAGTCCTCTGTTAGATATCATGCTGACAATCCTATGGAATGGTTAGTCAAGCATTTAGGTTTTCTCGATCTCTGATTTATTTGACATAGAACTTAATTGAACACATCAATTCAGTTCTGACCGGGCCCGGGACATAAGTCAAATCAAATCATCGAGCGGCCGAGATATCGCTTTTACCTTCTTAGATAAAAGTTACAGATAAACTTCGACTTATATGCATTTACTTATTCATTAACCAACTATACACAACAATGCGTTTTATAACACCGAGTTACTGATGCGTTTTCGCATTATCAATGTACAACCAATTAACAAATAACAAACCATATATCTAGGTTTTAAGACTATATGATATTATCGTCTTGCGATCACCCTTTTATATCTTATTCCATAAGGTGATTCCAGCAAGCGCCGGTTTGTTCCAATGCTCAAAACTAGTTCATAAGCACTCATGAACGTTGCAGCAACCCTTTGCTATGTCTAACACCATTTAGACATTCTACACACCAATTCATGACAATCTTCATTCATATCTACTCCCAACATATGAACGATTGTGGACCATTTGAACAATTCTATTATTCCTAATAATTTCAATTATTCTGGAAGTCAAAACATGCAAAGTGAAACAATAGTTAAACAATTAACATAAGACAGTAACATTACTCATAAATAAAACTCCTTTATTTAATCATCAAATGGTAATTACATTTATCTATTACACGTTTCTAATACTATCTAATCTATGCTAATATCATCCTTCAGCCCAATACTCCTAGCATGCTGTAAGTGCTTAACCCTACTCAGTCCCTTCGTAAGTGGATCTGCTGGGTTATCTTCTGATGATATCCTCTTCACTACGAGTTGTCCTTCTTCTACACGATGTCTAATGAAGTGATATTTTCTGTCGATATGTCTTGATCTACCATCATCCCTCGGTTCCTTGGTTAAGGCAACCGCACCTTCGTTATCACAGAAAATCTCCATTGGCTCCTTTATGGCAGGTACGACTCCAAGATCACCGATGAAGTTCTTTAGCCATATCGCCTCCTTCGACGCTTCGCTCGCTGCAATGTACTCCGATTCGCACGTTGAATCAGCTACGGTTTCCTGCTTGGAACTCTTCCATGTCACTGCTCCTCCATTTAGGGTAAAGACCCAGCCCGACTGCGAACGGTAGTTGTCCCTGTCGGTCTGAAAACTGGCGTCACTATACCCTCGCACCTTCAAGTCATCACTCCCTCCGAGGACTAAGAACCATTCCTTCGTCCTCCGAAGGTACTTAAGGATATTCTTCACCGTAATCCAATGTGCTTTCCCAGGATTCCCTTGATATCTGATAACCATGCTCAAAGCGAAGGCTACATCAGGGCGAGTACAAGTCATAGCGTACATGATTGAGCCAACTGCGGAAGCGTATGGTACTCGGCTCATTTCTGCTATCTCAGCTTCGGTACTCGGACTTTGAGTCTTACTCAACTTGGCATTACTTTGTATCGGTAGTTCTCCCTTCTTTGAGTTTTCCATACTAAAACGTTTTAGTACCTTCTCTAAGTAAGTATTCTGACTAAGTCCAATTAGTCTCTTACTTCTTTCTCTTACTATCCTTATTCCCAAAATGTAAGAAGCCTCTCCGAGGTCCTTCATAGCGAAGCACTTTCCGAGCCAGGACTTTACCTCCTGCAGAGTCGGGATGTCGTTTCCTATGAGTAATATGTCATCGACATATAGAACGAGGAAGCTTACTATACTCCCACTGGCTTTGACATATACACAAGATTCGTCTTCGCTTCGTACAAATCCAAACTCTTTGACTTTCTCATCGAAGCAAAGATTCCATCTGCGAGACGCTTGCTTAAGTCCATAAATGGACTTCTCAAGCTTACACACTCTATTCGGATGCTTCGGATCCACAAACCCCTCGGGCTGAGCCATGTAAACATCCTCAGCCAACTTCCCATTAAGGAAAGCGGTCTTGACATCCATTTGCCAAATCTCATAATCATGAAATGCGGCAATAGCTAGCATCACTCTAATAGATTTAATCTTCGCAACTGGTGAGAAGGTCTCATCATAGTCAACTCCAGGAGTTTGAGTAAAGCCCTTCGCAACCAATCGCGCTTTATATGTGTGCACGTTTCCATCCATGTCGGTCTTCTTCTTGAAGATCCATTTGCACCCAATGGTCTTACGTCCGGGCACATAATCAACCAAATTCCAAACTTGGTTATCATACATGGATTGGATCTCGCTATCCATTGCCTCTTTCCATTTCGCAGACTCCGGGCCTGCCATGGCTTCCTTATAGCTATTAGGTTCATCAAGATTTATTAGTGTACCATCACTAATATACGTGTCCCCTTCGGTAGTAATATGAAAACCATAAAACTGGGGTAGAACTCTAACTCTATCAGAACGTCTAAGAGGTAAGGATTCGTCAATCAGTTCAACCGGAGTTTCCTCCTCGGGTTGAGTGCCAGCGGTAGAGGTTCCTTCATCTATCGACTCTTGAATCTCTTCAAGCTCGATTTGCCTCCCACTGTCTCCTTGGCTTATGAGTTCTCGCTCTCGGAAAACTCCTCTCCTCGAAACGAAGACCACATTGTCCTTCGGTCTATAGAAGAGATATCCAAAGGATGTCTGCGGGTAGCCGATGTAAATACATCGCTCACTTCGAGGTTCAAGCTTGTCGTGAGTATCTCGTATTACGAAAGCCTCGCAACCCCAAACCTTGATATGTGCCAACGAGGGAGCTTTCCCTGTCCACATCTCGTGAGGTGTTTTGGCAACCTTCTTAGTAGGGACTCGGTTAAGGATATGGGCGGCAGTCTCTAAGGCATACCCCCAAAAAGAGATTGGTAGTGAAGCACGACTCATCATAGAGCGAACCATATCCAATAAGGTTCAATTACGCCTTTCTGCCACACCATTCAACTGCGGTGTCCTAGGAGGCGTCAATTGCGAAACTATTCCACACTCCTTGAGATAATCGTGGAATTCAAGACTTAAGTACTCTCCTCCTCGATCGGATCGAACCATCTTGATTTTCCTGCCCAATTGATTCTCCACTTCATTCTTGAACTCTTTGAACTTTTCAAAGGTTTCTGACTTTTGCTTGATTAAGTAGATATACCCATATCTACTATAGTCATCGGTAAAAGTCACGTAGAAGCGGTTCCCATCCTTCGTGGTTGATCTAAACGGTCCACATACATCGGTATGTATTAGGTCCAATAGACTTTCGCCCCTTTCACATGTACTCGTGAAGGGTGATTTAGTCATCTTCCCAAGTAAACAAGACTCGCATGTGTCATCTTCCCTAAGGTCGAATGACCCCAACACTCCATCCTTTTGGAGTTGGGCTATGCGTTTCTTGTTGACATGTCCAAGACGACAATACCACAAGGATGCTTTATCCATACTAGTGGAAGAATCAATATTCAAAACATCATTTCCTAAGTTATCAACAATCATAACAGTTTCATATATTCCATTACATGGTATAGCTTCAAAGTAAAAGACACCATTTAGATAAGCCAAAATAGAACCATTCTCATTATTAAAAGAAAATCTAAATCCTTGTCTATATAAACCATGAAATGAAATGATGTTTCTAGCCATTTCTGGCGAATAGCAACAATTGTTCAAATCTAAAACCAAACTATTCCTAAGCACTAAAGAATACACTCCAATCTTGGTCACAGGCGACGATCTTCTGTTCCCCATCATTAGATTGATCCTTCCTTGCTCCACATCCCTACTTCTTCTTAGTCCCTGCACATTAGAACAAATGTGATAACCACAACCGGTATCAAGAACCCAAGAAATAGCATGATTAGAATCGTTAGATTTAATTGTGTATATACCTGCGAAAGATGGCTTGATCTTTCCTTCTTTGATTGCTTGCAGGTACTCTGGGCAGCTTCTCTTCCAATGTCCTATCTTGTGGCAGTGGTGGCACTCTGCCTCCTTCGGGTTAGGACAGGGCTTAGCGGGATCAACTTTGGTCCCACTAGAAGAGGCACCATCTCGGGTCTTCGCCTTGCGATAGTTCTTTGATGAAGCTTTCCTCTTCTTTCCCTTCCCTTGACCAATAGCCAAGACAGGAGCAGCGGATGGATTGGGAGTAGGTGCAACAGACTTGTCCTTGAAGTTGCTCTCAGCAACCCTTAAGAGACCTTGGAGCTTGCTTAGGGTGACCTCCTCTTTGTTCATGTGGTAGGTCATCCTGAACTAGTTGTACATCGGAGGCAAAGAGTGAAGCACCATGTCGACCGCCAAGTCTTCCCCGAAGTCAACATTTAACTTGCGAAGGCGGTCGACATACCTTTGCATCTTTTGCAAGTGCACGGTAAGAGATTCTCCATGACCCATCTTCGCGGAAATCATGTTAGTGAAAATCTCATACCGCTCTTGTCTCGCGTTTTGGTGGTACCTCTCCAATAAGTCTTGGTGCATCTCGTACGGGTACATGTCCTCGTAGGACTTTTGGAATTCGGAGTTCATGGTAGCAATCATGATGCAATGTACCTTCGTTGCATCTCGCTCGTGAGTTTCAAAGGCGGTGATTTCGGCTGGAGTAGCGATTTCGGTGTTGATTTTCTCGAGCTTCTCATCAAGGACATACTCCTTGTCCTCATAGCGAGCAATGGTGCGAATGTATCTTATCCATTCGCTAAAGTTCGTTCCATCGAAGGTGACCTTTTGGCAAAGGCTCATCAACGTGAAAGAACTAGCAGCAGCGTTGTTTGCGTTCAACATCTATAATTAGAAAAGGACAAAGATAGATTAGAATAAGAATCCCTAATTATCACCCAGTAAGAAAAATTAGGGCTAGGATCCAACAATAACATTTACATACTAGAAAAGGGATGCCGTAATCTAACATGCAAATAAATTGAAGGTAAGTGAATGACGATTCACTAATTCTCCATCACAAAACTTAAACTATTAGTCCTAAGTGTTTTTGAGAATTCCTAGGTTCGGATGAGATTCATTGAAACTATTCAATGGCATGTTTAAATCTCGATATGCCCCTCTAGTTTGTGACTGGGATGCCGAGGATCACAAAGCGGGTGTGAACAACCATGCAAATTCACATGGTGCCTTCATTGTAACGATCACCTATTCGATGTGCCGGTAAACCACACACGCTCCATCGAACTATGATAAACAATGAATCACCCTTTGCCACCTTCGCTTAGAACCAATTAGTGTGTCGGTAAACCACACACGCTCCACTAACATCTTAGCAAGGTGCAAAGTGTAATTTCATGGAATTGCATCAATTCACTTTTCCTAAAGTAACTAGGATTGGGAAATTTTTAAAATATGTGTAGTTACTTTATATTTCTTATTATACTTTTAATGAGAGGATGAGGTTGCCCTATCCTACCCGTTCGGCTAACGACCCTCCACCAATCAAGCAAGCGGTGGGTGTGAGTGTACACCCATTAAGCGCCATTTTATAGGCCGCAACCTTATACCCACCTTATAGATCGGCTTCGTGAATGAGGCCTACTAACGGTAAGACTAGCATTTAGTTATACATATATATATATATATATATATATATATATATATATATATATATATATATATATATATATATATATATATATATATATTATTCTAGTAATATCATATTAGTATAGGGTTGTATTTTAAACCTTTTAAAATCTAGGGTTTTGAAATTTAAGTTGTCTAAATTAAAACTTTTAATCATAAATATAAATTTCAAAACTTGAGGACAAGTTTTAAACATTTAAAACATGGAGGATCAAATAACAAATAATTCCAATTAACAATTAATATCCTAATTATCTATATTTGATTTTATTCAAGATAATTACCAAAATAATTAAAATAATTAATTAATTATCATATAAGGAAATTAAATATTTTATTAGTTGATAAATACCTTTAACTAGATCAAGATTATAGTCATATATATCAAAAAATCGGATTTAGATTGATCTATTATGATTAAGGTAAGTTTCCATAAGATAATTATGAAAAAATCCCGAATCTGGCCATTCCTGATGCCTGGACTCGCCGAGTGCACAAGGGGACTCGCCGAGTCAGGCCTACTCGCCGAGTCTACCTTGGGACTTGCTGAGTCAGTGACTCAGAAACCTAAAAATCGAATTTTGCAGGTTTGTTTCAGTTAATCAAGCAACAATTTAAAGAAAACCAAATCAGGCTCTGATACCACTGATGGGTTTTAGCCATAAGAACTTTCCTATGTGTGCATGCAAAACCCTAATGCTCGGATCTAGGCTTTCTAATTAAACATGCTTTGAATCCAAGACTTCTAATAACTATTTAGGCTAAATAACAACATTGAAACAGATCTAGAATCATACCTTTGAGTTCCTTGTTGATCTTGAGGTCTTGGAGCTTCTAGAGTCACAAATGTCACTCCTCTAATGGCTTACAAACACCAAAGCAAGAAGAATGATTTAGGAGAGAGGAGAGGGGAGGAATTTCGACCAGAGGTTCCTTACTTTAGGTCAAGTGTCGAATTCCATCAGCCATAGGGTCTATTTATACTTGTAGACTCCTTAAGGGTTACAACCTAAACCCTAATTGGATAATCTTCTCTTAAGGCTATCCAAATCCATTCCATAGATAAGCCTTTGGACGATTTTGGCTATCCTAACACTCTTAGAATTCGTCCAAAGCATATCCCAATGGATTTACAGTCTAAAGCTTAACTATCAAACAATTGACAGTTTATACCCCTTTATTTAATTAATCTCTTTAAGTCACCAAATTAATTCTATGACTTATATTAATCAAATAACAAATATATTATTCATTATATTATTCCCATAATATATTAATAATATTTACTCTCTCTTATTAAATCATCCTATCAAGTTGCTATGGTGAAGGCAACCCAAAAGGACTCTGCACAACCGGATCAAATACTTGACTAATAGAGTTACAGCCTTAGACACTATTCCAACAAATATTACTTTAGTACCAATAATGGATTTTACAATCAATGAAAGTAATAAAACACCCCCATCTATCCATATAGGTTCAAATGACTAAACTATATGAACCTACTACCAGAAACATTTAAGGAATAGTTGATACACAACATAAGTTAAGAATACAATAAGAAGTAACTAATGAAACACGGCAAAGTATTTTTGAGTATGAAAAACGTATGAACTCACCAAAATTATGTTGACCTTTCAAATTCACATGTATTCTTAGGCCATTGATGGTGACAAAAGATTTTTCAACAAAGGATTACGAAACGAATCATGGTCTATCGAAGCGTATGGTTACCAAGACTAAACCAAATGTGTTCAAAAAAAAAGTTTCTTTTAAGTTATTGATTGTTGAATGAAATTAATATTTATGAATGACATGTGAAATCCTTATCTGTGATATAACATCCTAACATTGCGCCGCCCGATGTTTCCGCAGCCAGGGCGGGGTGTGACAATATCTTTCACTCTTTCTTGTAATTGTCCTAAAAGGTCCACATACATCAGTATTTATAAGCCCTAATAGATCTGAATCTCTTTCACCAAGACTGGTAAAATGAGCTTTGGTCCTCTTGCCACATCGATACGATTCACATACATCAAAAGACTCTAAGCTTGTTGATTCCAATATTCTATCCTTTTGGAGCTTCAATGTGAGTTTTGTTTATGTGCTCAAGCGATAATGTTGTAAATCCGTTTTATTTGAGTTTGACTTTGTTTTCTTATTTGTTAAGTTTTACATTTAATAGTCCTTTTTGATGGGTTTTATGCATAAGAACAATCCTATGTGCTCATACAAACCCTAATGCTTAGATGTAGGTTTCTCTATTGTACATGCAATGAATCCAAGACTTGCAAACCCTAATCTAGCATACATAATTTCGAAATTAGCTAATTACATCAGATCCAGATGTTTACCTCTTCAAATAGTGGCTTGAATCTTCTTCTCTTGAGCCTAGAGTCACAATTGTAACTCCTCCAATGAGTCAAAAACACCACAAGCAAGAAGGAAACTTTTGGAGAGGAGGGAGGATGCTAATTTTCGGCCCTAGGGTTTCTCTTGGAAGCAAGTGGCCAAAAATTGAAGCCTTGGGGTCTAATTTATAGTGCAGACTGCTAGGGTTTTAGTCTAAACCCTAATGGACAACTTAGCCACCAAGCAGCCCAAAGAACCTTTTGGAATAAGGCCCTTGGACGAACATATGATGATTCCTCGTCATAATTTCGTTCCCCCTTAGTCCATTAGGTTTCCTAGCCTAAAACTCAACTATCACACATTTGACAGTTTATGCCCCCTTTATTTAATTAATCTCTTTTAGTCACTAAATTAATTCCTAATTAATTTATGACTAATACTAATTAAATAAATATGATTTCTGCTTTAATATATTATTCTTATAATATATTAATAAACCATAATATCCTATCTTTCTCTCCTCAAATTACCTTGTCAAGTTGCTTTGGTGAAGGCAACCCAAAAGGACCATGCACAACCGGGTCAAGTACATACCAAATATAGTTACGGACTTAGACACTAATCCAACACTTTTGGTATGAACAATTTAAATCGATTTCATATATTCCATTAGTGGGACAAGTCTCAAAATAGAACACGTTATCTTTAAACGCAGAGATGTTTCAAGAATAAATGTCAAATTTATAATGAAAATGTTGTTCATACAAACGAGAAATGGAGATAATATTGTTAGTTATACTAGGTACATAACAACAATTGTTCAAAATAAGATTAACGCCATTTGGAAGCAAAATAAGATATTGTCCTATGGCTTTGACAACTACTCGAGTACCATTGCCCACATGGAGTTCCAAATTTCCATCTCTGAGTTCTCTAACATTCTTTAGTCCCTGCAAATCATTGCATATCTTAGTACCACTTCTAGTACTGAATACCCAAGAGTTATATTTAATCACATATATACCTGAGGTGCCAACCAGGTTGGCCTTGTTTTTCTTGACTTCCTTTAGGTACTTGGGACATTTGCATTTCCAGTCTCCCCTTTCATTACAGTGAAAGTAATCAGAGTCAGCAGCAGGTTTGGGCTTGGGAGTTGGGTTGGTAGCAAGAGGCTTCCCTTGACCCTTTCCTTTGCCCTTTCCTTTCTTGGAAACTTTGTCTTTCCCCTTTCCGATATTATTACCATTTTTCTTCTTGGAGATTTGATCCTCGCAGATCATCAACACTTGATTATTCCCAGATTTCTTTATGTTTGCCTCAGCATTCTTGACCATGTTATGAAGCTCATTAATGCTCCTCTCCTAGTGAATCATGGTGAAGTTCATCACAACTTGGTTAAATGACTTTGGTAATGAGGCTAAGAGCACATCAGTCGCTAGCTCATCCCCAAATGGGAGTCTGAGGCATGCAAGCAGCTCAATATAAGATTTCATTTGAGTACATGTGCACTCACAGAAGATCCCTCATCCATCTTGCAACCAATGAAAGCATTCAAGGTCTCAAACCTCTCTTGCTTAGCCTGAACTTGAAACATGATTTTAAGTTGCTCAATCATGTCAAATGCTTCATGAAACTCAAAATTTTTCTAAAGCTCAAGATTCATAGTTTCAAGCATGATGCAAGCCACTTCGGTCAAATCATTTACATGTTTCACCCGAGCAACTTTCAATGTTTTGGCAGCATTGGCCGGGTGCTCTTTTGGTTCCAATCGTTATATTTTTGTGAAAATATTTTTATCATGGAAAATACATTTACATACATACAAAATTTTATAACAACCAAAATATAAAAATCACAAACATGCATTTTAAAGTATAAACAAAACCATTTTCTAGTAATATTTTTTGTACGCCATCACAACAAATATTAAGTCATTCCTTAAAGGACTTAATAGGACACTTCAAGATCTTCAAAAGGCTTCATGTCTTCATAAGATCTTCATGCTCCATCTTGTTATATTGTTTTATAAATAAAATACAACTAGTCTAAAAAGCTAATTTGTTACATATAAAAATGAACAAATGAAATAATACATATTTATCTATTACATCATCATATGAATAAATAAATAACAACCACAAATGTTCTAATGGATTCTTTATATGCAACAAACATATCAAACATATAAAAAAATCTTTGTTTTTTCTAAGGCAACTTTTATATAACCAAAATGCATGAAAAAATGGTTATATAAAAAATAAACACTTTTAACAACAAGTTGTTAAAGAACACAAATATGTATTCTTTAGCCAAAAGAAATCCATGTTTGTTTTCCAAAAACTAAAGATTATCATAACATGAAAAATCATTCTAACATTTAAAAGATGACTCTGGTACCACTGATAGGTTTTTATACATAAAATAGAGAGTTTTTCACAAAAACCAACAACGGAAGCTTCAAAAATTTCTAACAATTTTCTAGTATAGAACAAAACCAAACCATCAAGGATCGTTTTAAAGAGGTTAGAATGATATTTAAAAACCATAGGGTTTTTATAATGACAAACTTTGAAGCCTTTGGACCTTCTTGGATTTAGGGTGTTGAAGTAGATGGCAAGAATAAGAAGCTTGATCTTCTCTACAGGTAATCCACCAACTAGATAAGGTACCCAAAATGCTAGTTTTCTTCTTGTATTTCTTTATTCTTTCAACATTTAAGTTCTTAAACAATTAAGCACTAAAGGAAGACACAAATTGAAGCACCTAAAGCCAAGTAACAACTTCAAAAGTGAGAGAGCTCCTAAGCTCTTACTACATATAAGTTTAGAGAGAAAAAAAGGAAAAAAAAACTAGCCAAAATGCATGAAAAAAGTCCATTTTCAAATCTAATTCATGGTAAATCATTTTCATTATAATACTCGAAAGTATTATAAATCATAAAGGTAAGGGAGACAAGGCATGGATGCAAGACATGAAGGTTTGTAACGCCTGTGTTTCCGGGCTTGCCATTTGTAGCAATATAATAGTCTAGGTTAACCTTTGTAACCCGTTTTGAAATAATAAGATTGTATTATTTGAGTATTATGGGTTTTGTGCTTAATTGCTTAATTATGTGGTTTGATTAATTAAGAATAAAAATAAGCGTCAAAATTTAAGTGTAAAATAAACTTAATATCTTTGGTTAATGTTGTAGTAGTTGAAACGAGGTTTTCGAATATATATATAGAACGCCCAAATCTGACTTCGTATGAGGAAGTTATGATTTATCGAAGTTCCGGCTTAGCGGCATGCAACCTGAAATACTCGATTTGAGATCGAGCGGTTTTTAGCCGAAGCAATCTAAATGAGAATCGAAGATCTCATTGTTGGTATCGAAGCGATAAAAAGTTAGGCGAGAACGGACGTCAAACGAAGAAGTTATGAATTTATAATGAAAGTTTTTGTCGCGGCCTATTAAAAATAATTAATAAAAATAAAGTCAAAATTAGCCGACGGAGTCTAAACGAAAGTCGTAGAGCGTGGTCTCACCTTTCCGTGGATATAAAGAACGTCGAAAACGGAGTTCGTATGAAGAAGTTATGAATTTCCGAAGTTTATTAATCATTTTGTAATTAAATTTAATTCAAAATTCGGAGCTATTATCCGAAGGCGAGTCACCGGTGTGATCCGGAGTACGCCCCGCATACGTGAGTACGCTATCGCGTACTCCGATAGTGTCGACACTTCGGATGACGCATGCAGTGACGATTTCGGACGCAGTACGCGCTGCGTACTGCAGTACGCCCCGCGTACTCCGAGGCTCCAGCCTCTATATAAGGGATCCGAAGACAGCCATATTTCTTGTTCATTTCTTCTCTTCTCTCTAGTCTTTTGCATCGTTTTTCGTGCCGAAGATACCCCGAAGCCCCGGTATCATACTCTAGCCCCGAGGCAAGTCCCGAGACCCCGAAGATCCCGAGAAGTGCGGTTCCCGAGTCGAAGCTCTGCCCGCGAGAAGTTCGATTTTTGTGAAGATCTTCCAGATCTGCTGTGGATTACTAATTCTATAAGCCGTAGTGCTGTCCGATCATCTTCTGATCAAGTGAGTGTATACTAACTTTCTTAAACACAATAATAATACGAGTTTGGTTCGAGTGTATTAATTATATTGTTGTTTATAAGTGTGAGTGTGTAGTTATTTTCTTTCTAATACAATAATACGAAGTATTTTATATAAAAGTACGTGCTACGTGTATATATTTGGTTGTGTTATGTGTGAATGTGTATTCACTCTCTTCTATCTTATAGATCTGCTTATTTCTTTATGAAATATGTGTTATGTGTGTGTGTGTGCCTCATCTGTTTTGTGATATATGTGTTGATTAAAGCATGCTATACAGGTTTTCTTTAAACTATGTATACAAATGTATATTTTTATCTACTAATATGTTGGGTAGAATATGGGTAGACAGTTGGTGTGTAATAAACAGATGAGAGGCCTCGTTGTTGTTTGATTGAGTCATCTAGCGGAGTTTAGATGACGACCACTGGCTATTCTAGACAGTCTTGTGGAAACATTAGCAGGTTCGCCACCTGTAGGTGTTAATGAACTTGGGTGTTCATTTGCTGTACTCCATCCCCCTCATGGTTGCCTTATTTGACTTATATTGCTGAGGTACCCCTGAAGCATGTGTTGTCGCCCCGATGAAATATTCTTAGACTAGGTCCCTTATGTTAGTTGAATTAGGGACATTAAAGTGAGAATAACGGGAATGGGTAATTGGGTTATTGTTGGTTGGTGAAAATTAAATATGATATTTATTGTGGGTTGAAAACCCTATATGCTCACCAGGCTCCCAAGCCTGACCCACTCAGTTTTAAATTGTATTACAGGAAGTGGCGGAAGGGCATGAGATGGATGATCCATCAAGTTGTTTTGTTTACAAGTCTGCATATGTTTATATTTGTTATATGACTTGTAATGTATTCGTTTATGCTTATTGGTCTGTATCGGAACATGACACCCCGAGTTTTGATTATAATGAAAATACATTTCTTTTATGAAATGCTTCGGTAAACATTGTTTTATCATGTTTTGTTTTTGGGAACAAATTCCGCAACTCTTTCAAATCAAAAGGATTTACTCTGAAAATATTTAAAAGCATAAATGAAAATCGGTCTTTTCTGGCCGAGATTTTGGGGATGTCACAAGGTTGACAAGCAACCTCCATGCATTGTTCATACTTTCTGCCACTAGGTCAAAAGGAAGAAGAAAAAAATGCTTGACTAGTTATCTTAATGAAAGATCAATTGACTAACTAAACCATGATTAACCAAAGTTTCCTAAACTTTGTACATGACTTATTATATCATACCATATGATATAATGACTAGTTTGTTGTTTCTTTTGTTATTATTTTCATAAAAAAAAATTCTCTGATTAAATACAAGATTTGAATTTATTTATTAATAATCAAATTCTTAATAAATATTCAGTAAGTACGAACTTTATTAAGGTGTGACCCTATATGATCATATGTCATTAGCAATATCACTTAATAATGATTCTTGAGCATATAGATCCAACACTAGTATAGTCTTTATATGATTGATTGATTGGTTCTATGATTCATTCATATGTATGTTAGAGAAGTTGACGGGGAAACGACAGTAGGATGTCCGCCTATGGACTTGTGTTAATGATGGAACAACAATAGGTCATGAGTCCAAATACACATATTTTCGGTGGAACGACAAGAGGTCGTGGGTCTTTGCTTTTATGCATTGTATATGTGTTGTGATATATGGTATTTTGGGAAACTCACTAAACTTCATATTTATAATTGTGGATTGAATGTTTTTCAGGCAATTCTATTATCAGAAGGAAGTGCCCAACTTGAATGTACCTTACATGCAGTGCTGTAGATTTATGAATTAGACTTCTGTTGTTTTTATGATACTGCTCTTTACTGGAAACTATGTTTTGCAATGATTGAAAAAAATGGATTTTTATATTACCTTTAGAATCAATATTTTACAATTTTGGACAAATGAGCTATATATTACTTTTGGGAACAAATGTTGACAATATAGTCTATTTTGAAAATGAAAATTTTAGTTTGAAAAAGTGGATGGTACACTTGTTCTCTAACAAATATTTCTGAACTTGGTTGCAACACCTTGCATACTTTCATATTTTGAAAGCCAACCAATCATATTTATATTAGTCTTACCTCATAATTATTCTCATATTTATAACTATCTATGGACTTATAAAATAACTAAGTTATTCATTGATAAAACATGTTAATATAGAATAAAACAAGCATTAATATAAAGATCATATCTCAATATATCAAAATAATGTAATAGTTATTATCACAATGTTCCAATATCCAAACCAAATCGCATTTCTAGAATAATGAAGTCGTATAGATTAAGTGTAACCTTTCATTCTTAGCTATAGAAGGAATTCATTAATAGATCCGACTAAATTTAATTTGTGTGAATTCTGCAAATATTACGATCTTCATATTTAACTCTATCTAAATATAGTTAAATATCTTGGAGAATATGATTGGGATCTGATGTGAATTAGAGTTCTTAGCTTGATTAAGTATACTTTTCAAGTCATAAATGATTTCTAGATGATCCTTGAATGGAATGATTCAACCTAGTTTTTCAATGAACTTTTTTTAATCATATTAGATTGCAACTTTTGAAATAACAGTGTATTCTTATTTTGTAGTGTATTGTATGTTTAGCTTGGAGCTAATTCTAACAAGACTTATCTTCATTCGTAATGAAGTCATAACCCGATTATAATTCATAATTATCCTTATTTGTTATAAAGTTAGCATCTTATATAAACATTTACATAAAGACCTTCTTTTAAACTAACTAACCCGTAGGCATTGTTTATTTCTTTGTAAGTACCTTATAAAATGTCATTATAGTCATCTAATGACTTTCCACTGTATCTTATTGGTATCTTTTTTGATATTTTCATAGAATAATTATATACCTTGTCTTATGCATAATATTAATGATGGATTTATTTGTCAAAGCAAATGGAATACAAATTATTATATCTAACTCAAACATTTATATCTAGTCAATCTTATTTATGTATAAAATACTAATGATATTTTTATGAAATAACAGAGAGAATAATCATAAAAGAACTATACATCCTATGGCTTAGATGATTTTGTTGTAAATATCATCTTCATAATTATCCTTATCTTTTATGAAGTTAGCATCTTATGTAAAATTTACATAAAGATCTTCTTTTAAACTGATTAACTCATAAACATTATTTATTCATGCGTGTCTTATAGAATGTCCTTAGTTATCTAATGACTTTTCCATGTATCTTAATGATATGTTCATAGCATATCCACATAATCATATACATTGTCTAATACATAATATAAATGATGGATTTATTTGTCAAAGCAAATAGAATACAAATCATTATATCTAGTTCAAATCTTTATATCTAGGCAATCTTATTTATGTATAAAATATTATTAATAATATTTTCATTAAATAATAGAAAAAATAATTATTAAGAAACTATACACCGTTATGGTTTAGATAACTTTGTTGTAAATATATCTTCAAAGCCACTACAAAATAGGATAAATTATAAAATAAATAAATAAACAAGATAGTTAGAACAAAGTTATTATTTCCTTATTTTTTATGTTTGACATTATTTTTTTAAGATGATATTTCCATCTAAGAAATTAATTTATCTATATAAAATTCATGTTTTATAATAAATACAAAGGTTATATAGCTCAATTTTCTAAAACTCAATTTTCTAAATAAAACTACCATCTCCCTTTGCAGGAGTTTACCAAGTGACAAGAGGATAACAAACAAAACTATCAAAAAGAAATTACAAAACAAAATAATAATGTGATGTCATACTCGCATCAAAATAAAAAATTATAAATAGAAGGAATAACTTTTATGTAACCTGCTATTATTATTATATACTAGTAGTTTACCCGCGCTAAGCGACAGGTGCAAATAGCTTTTTCAAAAATTTGTTTCTAGAAACGATTAATAATTTTGCGCAAATGGCTAACATCTAAACAATTATCAATAATAGTCATGTTAACATAAGCGAAATCAATACGAATTAAAAATAAAAAGTTAGGATAATTTACAAATATACATAAAAACAATAGTAAATTCAACATGATAGAAGTTATTTATATTCCCGACAGCTTCATCAAGTTATTGTAAATTTTCTCTTTTTTCCATGAAATCGGCGATCAAAGACCAAATAGGCAACATTTTGTAGGCTAGAGTAATTTGATTATTTGCATGATTCCAACTCCAAAATTGTTGTTTAAAGTGATATTCAGTAACGCCTTAAGCCTAAGATAAAAATAAGCCGACTCCGTCAACCCTAAATAACTGATATATTAGCTTATTTAAAAGTGATATTTTTCTTAATAAATAATACTTTTGAATTGGTAGGTTTTTTTTTTAATGTTTGGTCAGAGGGAGGGTTGGAATATAGCATATTAAACTATAAAACATCAATCAACGATGACTACATTTTGTTGATTCATTTTTCTGGATTGGTGTGGATTTTAATAATAATAATAATAATAATAATAATAATAATAATACAAACAAAAATATATTACAATTTCCGGTGTATAATATTTTTAAATAAGATTCTTTAAAATATACCGGTGGTATTTTTAATTAAATAACATGAATGATAAATCGCGTATGGCTATAAACGCATTATTTTTTTTATAAAAAAATACACATACAATCTCATTTAACTTCATAATTTTTAATTTATTAAATATTATTATTTAGATCATTAAATAAATGAATGAAAGTGGGAAGTCTACAAAGAAGATTGTTGGCAGTTCTTACAACCTTTTTTTAAGCAGCAAGTCTACGGTTTTAAAATGTGAAGCCACACGAAAAGACTACAAACATTTGTATTTTTCCAAATAAAAGTAGTTGGACGCATACAAATGATGAAAATACTACTACATGAAATATGATGTAAGTATACTTTTTGTTGGGTTACATCTCATAATACCAAGTAATATAAAAGATCAGTAAAAACCTTTGGAAAGAAAACAAATAAGATAGATCAAGTAAAAACCTTTAATTTTTTTGCCATTTCCTTGCATATCCAGTTAATTTTTCTTATCGATAAAAGAATTTATGACCATCCGCATTTTGTTCAAACCTATATAACTCTACAAACTTTATAGACAAAAATTGGTGGATTGTCATATGTTGTTTGACCATTATAATATAACTCAAGGAAATCTTATTATCTTACATGTCACATATTACATGCTTATAGAAACATCAAAATGTCGATTTCTATAGAAAAAAAAAACCCTACTTGAAAGAATACCATATAGTTCATAAATATGAGCATTTGACCATTCTAGTATAACTTAGAGAAATCTTATTATCTAACATGTCACATATTTCACTCTTATAAAAACATCAAGATGACAATGTTTATAGAAAAAACCTATTTGAAACAACACGAGATGGTTTATAAATTATAATTCCTTTCATAAATACACTTCTAAAGTGAACAATTAAGATAAATGCACAAAGAAGCTTTTTTCATTGACCATCAGATGAGACCATGTATGTTCTGAACTCATCATACAACAAAAAAGAAACATATGACACTTGTAGAAATAATATTACATTAAACTTTAGAATAAACACGATTCTATCAATAATTCAATAAACATGTACATTTCAGTTGGTCCCCATTTCAAATCTGTCGGTAAACCTATATACACCGAAAGAAACCATCAATCCGGAACCAGTGAAGATGAAGATGTAAGAAATATTAAGCTTTTCAGCATTTTGGATATCGGGTGCAGTAGAAAACTCACAAGCAAGAATAGTTGGTGGGGATTCATCGTTAACGGAAGGGGACGGGGGTAATTGTTTCAGGAGTAAGGTTAGGTCTTCCTCAAGAAAGTGAAACTTGTTGGGTGGGTAGAAGGCAGACCTATGAGTTTAGAGCTGCAAGTCATTCTTATATAAAACAATGAGAAATAGATTTTGTGTTTGTAGGTTGTTGGTTTTCATCTGTTGATTCATGTTATCTATGCAAAGATGGATTTTCATCCGTTGGATAAAAAAACACATAAAATTAGGATTGTAATCCTTGTGAAGTGAGTTTAGTGGCCGGCATTTTGAGAAATCAAGCATGCACCTTTCCTCCAATCTTTTTGACTTGATGCATAGTCTGTAACATACAAATCCAAAGCATAACCAAGCAAAAAAAGGTTGTACCTTATTCATTATAAATTGTTTTTGAGAGTTTTGAGGGTTGACTACTTAAATTTAAGAGTTTGACCATAAATGCATTATAACTTTTATATATATATATATATATATATATATATATATATATATATATATATATATATTAAAATTCTCCTACCTTTTCTAAGGATTTGACAAAAATGGTGATTCCTTTATATATACATGTTTTTTTGTCAATTTTGCTTCCATTCTTTACTTATTTTGACACATTTTGTCGTTTCAGTCAAAATTTTTATATTTTTTAGAAACCTTTTAACATTTAAAGTTTGGCCACAAAACTTTAAGGAATTGATAACTTTGGCCACTTTTCTAAAAACTTTCTAATTTCAACCCTTTAATGTTTTAGTTATTTTGACATTTTTGGTCCTTACAGTCTAAACTTTTATATTTTTTCATAAAAAAAAACGGCCCGGGGCAAAATCCGTGTTTGTCCTCATATTTAACTTTTATTGGTTTTTCCTATCCGTTGCACTTTCTGTCGGCTCTCATTTTCTTCTTTTGGTATATTTTTTATATATTGGTCTGTATATTTATTTTTTTATTTTTTTCCTGCCTCTATCTATCCGTCTCCATTTGTGAAAATTAGAGATCAAATTATCTCACCTGCATCTTTTAACAAAAACCACACTCAAATCAGACGCACACGGCCCATACGGAGCATGGGCAACATATCTAGTTATTATTATAGTAGATAATTAATATCACCATTTCTATCATATATTGCTTTGCCATTAAAAAAAGATAGATAATTAATATCACGGGAAAATGATTTAAAGAGATAACGAAGTTTTTAGAATCTACAAAAAATACCATTGTTTTTTTTAGTACATAAAATACCATTTTACCGGCTATTATAGGTTATTACCCGGTTTGTAAATGTTAAAAAAATACCATTGTTGTTTTTTTAGTACAAAAAATACCATTAATGTTACTATTTGTATTCTGTGTACATAGAATACCAGCGAAGTACATATATGTTCAACTAAAACGTTGTGATAATCAGATACTTTAGGTAAATGGAAATGACTTAAAAATGTAATGAAACATTCAAAATGTTCAAAAAATACCCCACTTTTTGTTAACTATGTTGTTGTCGGATTATGTAGGACACAATCACCGGAGATCATGAACCGTTGTATCAGTTCACAATAATTATGCAAATCTCTTTCATGCATTCATTCACTCGACCGTTCTTTTGGTAACAAGAGAAGTAAGTTGGTAATAACCTTAGTTAAGCTTGGTTGAACTCAGGAAAGAATTGAAAGAAGTCATTTTTTCCTATTTATATTCCAGCCTCCAAGGCTTTTTTTCCCTATCTTGCTGGGGAAATGGTTGGGGAGCCCTTGTTTTATTCCAGAAAGGGAGCCTTGGGCATTGATTATCGGGCGCTCAACAAGGTAACCTAACCATCAAGAACAAGTATCCACTTTGATTGCAGACTTTTTGGTTCCCGATCACATTATATGCCTCTAACCTAAATCATATATATGTTATATAGCTGCACATATTATACATCAAGGTTAGCTATTCATTAGTGTTGCGGCATAAGAGAGACACAAAAGAGAAACGAGTGTAACTTTATGTCATGAGAATTCATAAATATGGATTTAGATACAAACTGATCGAATGATGGAACAAAAGAGAGTACACAACTGCTGTAAATTGGTACGATGGTGACTAATCTTCAATGATTGTGTTCTATATAATCCGGAAACAACGAAGTTAACAAACGGTGTTGTGAAAAAACAACAATGGTTTTTTTTTGAACATTTTGGAAATTTCAATGGTATGTTTTGTACTAAAATATGTACTTAGTTGGTATTTTGTGTACAAATGATATACTTCAAGCGTATTTTTTATACTAAAAAACTAATGGTATCTTTTGAACATTTTTGAAACTTTGTTATCTTTTTAAGTCATTTTTCCGTTTATCTGAGGTAACCAGTTAGCACAAGGTTTTATTTGAACACATGTGTACTTCATTGGTATTTTGTGTACAAAAAAAAATATACTTTAATGGTATTTTGTGTACAAAAAAAAAACAATGGTCTTTTTTGTACATTTTTGAAACTACATTACCTTTTTAAGTTATTTTCCCATTAAATTATGAGTAATTTTTTTTTGAATCGACAAATTTAATCTACTCTTAACCTAAAACAACACCTAATTTCATCTACGTGTACGACATGACTTGAACTCTCGACCTCAAAAAAGGAGACACCACCTAATTTCACCTATTTCTAAATTAAGAGTAATTCAGAAATAAATTTGATTTGTCGTTTCATTAAAAATTATAACCATGCTTATTTTCAATATACATTTTAATCTTGTTATATGTAAAATTTGTAGTAATGTTGGTTATTTTCTTATATAGAAGTTGGGCAAGACAAATATGAATTATTATTTTTTTATCAATGGCCAAATCAAGTTACAATATTGCAAGTTTGACTTGTGTATCAAAAGTCTAATTTTATTTTTTAACATGCTCCCAAAATCATGATATTTGATTATAAATTAGGGTTTGGACCGTCTGCACGATGCTGCGGAAGCCCGGTATTTTGAAAAACGCAGCTCGACATGGATAAGGTTTGTGGGAAAAAATTTGAGACAACTTTCAACATAATTACTTTCAACCATAGCCCAAAACTACAAACTACAATGTTATTTCTTACCATAGCGATGCTAATTTATATAGTTTTATGGTGATAATGTTGAGCCAACAGATTTTGATCATATAAAATCAAGCAACAGAACAACTGTAATTACATTCAACATTTGTCAATCTTTTATCATCTTCAAAAAATAAGAGCATATATAGGGTGCTGAAAAAATTAAAGATCTCAATGTAACCATTTGCAAAATAAACCATAAAAGTATAAAAATAAGGTTTATATCTTAATAATTATGTATGAAAGATGCAAACAAAAATAAAATTTGAAAGTATATCATATTTGTTAAAATACTTCAAATAACAATTAATGAAAATTAATATTAATGAAAATGAAAACTATAAAAACAAATTATATAAGGAAAATAAAATGTTACTTTAAAATATAATAAAAAACCGGAATCACAACTAATAAAATACCAATAATATAATTTTATAAAAATTAGGGATGAAAATAATTAATTGAAAATTAGTTGAGGGGAAAAAGTATAAATATAAAAGTTTGCTCTAAGCAGATTCAAAATTGTTATTTCCAAATAGGAGGTTATTTGTATTTTGTATTAAACCTTTAAAAATAATAATATAATCTGAATTTGGTCGTTTTAGCTCAAAAATAAAAACCAAATGAATAGTGTTATATATATATATATATATATATATATATATATATATATATATATATATATATATATATATATATATATATATATATATATATATATATATATTATTACATTTTTTTTGTGATGGAAGAATCATCTCTTTCTAATTGTAGAGCCAAACAATCATGTGGCATAACAGTATTCTCTTCCTTAAAAATCTAAACATCAATGGAATACCTAACTTGGGTTTTTGATAGCTACTTTACATGACCAAACATGGACGAACATTATAACTTAGCGTTGATAATTATCTTAATCTGTCTACCAAAGATTAGGACATTACGTCGTTGCCAACTTTGCATGATGTCAGTTTTTTGGTTTATTGCATAACTGATCGATGTAAGAAGAAAATGTTATCATTTATCGCAAATATAATAAAGAGTTCCTTTCAATATGCCAATAATATAATCTACAATGTCTAACGATTGAAAGTATGAAATGATAATATTGTTTATTAAGAGTGACACTACAAGAAAAATCATAAATAGCTACGGAAAGTTACTATGGAATCAAAATCCGTTGCTATTTTACTACGGAATATGCTACGAAACGACTTGTCGTAGCTATTTTGCTACATAAATGGTTAGGGAATTGCATTATGTAGCTAAATCTTAAGTAGCTACGTAAAATTGTTACAAAATCTAAATTTATAGTTATTTTACTACGGAACATATTACAAAATGGTTGGTTGTAACTAATTTGCTACGGAAATGGCAACGAAATTGCATTTCGTAGCTAAATCTTGAATAGTTGCTACGGAATTAAAATCCGTAGCTAGTTTACTACAAATAATGCTACAATCTTTTTGGTTGTAGCTAGTTCTTTATAAAACTTGTTACAAAATCCATGTATGTAGCGAGTTGGCTATATAATTGGCTACGTAATAAAAATACGTAGCTAGTTAGCTATGGAATTGGGATCCGTAGCTATTTTGCTAAGGAAATTTGCTACAAAATAAAATTTTGTAGCTAATCTATTATGGAACTTGTTACAAAAAGGGGAATTTGCAAAATAGCTACGAAATGAAAATCTATAGGTATTTGGCTACGGAAAATTCCGTAGTCAAGTAGTTACGAAATATGTTTCCGTAGCAAAATATATAAGATTATTGAAAAAAATATATTAAAAATACACAATTATCTTTGAAAACTCAAAAAAAAATATATCATTTTTAATTGTTTTGGAAATGTAATTATAATATAATTTCTACATTATAAATATTCTTTAATTTTTAGATTTTGATGACATACATTTGCTAATTTTCGTAAAATAATATTATCCCCATATTTTTTAGGCTTTGAAAATAATTACCCCTAAATCAAAATTTATTTACACAGTTTGTACCAGCTTTTTCTAAAAAAAATTAATTTGTTTTATTTTGGTTTTTTAGTAAAAAAAGAAAAGAGAGAGAATCATTCGATGAACTTGAACCATGACGTTTGGTTCAATGTTTTATTAAGGGTAAAATAGTAAATTCATACAAACCTACTTCCTTGCAACCCCAAATTAGAGGTATCACGTTCAAAAATATCTCGTTCAAACCCATCGTCGGACGCCGATCGCATCTCTCCCTCTCTCAACTTGCCCCCACTGTTGCTCAGCCACCCATCACGCCGGTCATTAAAATACCAGAGGAAGCTATTTGGGTCAAATACAAGCATCTTTTCAAGCAAATCGAAAGCTCCTGTGGATCGCATCTCTCCCTCGCTTCTTAGAAACCCAAGACTTGAATCATCAGGTGAACCAATCAGCTAATAACAAAAATCAAACCCACCCTGCAATTGTTAAGATCAATCAATCAAGGTACCCTTTGATATTTATATTCTTTTAATAATGATTATAAAGTTTTGTACAAAATGTATAAAGACTGGAACGGGATACGTTTTAGGTATTTAGCTGAGTCGACCCAGTGATTTGAACAATGGTCCACCCAAACCAGCTTCTGAGTTCACAGTCAAAGGTGGAGAAAAAGTTAATATTCAAATTGAGGGCATTGAGGTAATTTACCTATCTTCTTTACTTCTGTACCTTTTTTGCTTAATGGATTGGTAATAGTTGAAGTTGAAAAAAAATTTATCAATCGGATCTCCTCTCACTCTCGATCGTCTCCATCTCTACCAGGTAAGATTCTTCTCTCTTCTTTTTGCTCCATTTTCTCGTTCTATCATCCAATGACTCGAAGGATAATGATCTCTCCATTAGATTCTTCAACATAAATAAGGCATTGTGAACGAATGACGACCTGTTTCATTCACTGCTTTACATTATTTAACCAACGATCATACACACCTGCACCTCATTCTTGTCATCCAATTTTTGTTTTTAATTTGATAGTTACAGAGCTTAATGTCGGTATCTTTTAACTTATCACTGATTCAAAAACCCTAGAAATCAACTCTTAGTAGCGTTCTCCTGTTGTAAATTTATTTGTTTTGCAATCGATTATCTACTTGCAATGCATATTAATTTTGCTTGTTCTGCAACATTTGATGCGATTTTAGCAGCATATGTAGCCACTTTAGCAACAGAAGCATCAGCTGCAATGGAAACAGCTGAAGAAGCTAGTTTTGCTTCATCATCTGAAGCCAAACCACAACTCTTTTGTCTTTCTAATTGACTCCATACATGTTGTAGTGTGCGACTGCAACAGCAACATGTTCAGCAGCTTCTGTTGCTTGTAGTTTGGACTCCTCAATTTTGGTCATGATTTCCTCTTTGGTTACAGTCTTCTCTGTGTTTCGGTCAACAGGTTTAGGTTGACCATAAATAGACTTTTGATCGGAACTGTTAAGAAGAGTGCACATATGTCTTTTCTATAACAAGTTGAATTCATTTGTGAAAAATGTCTATTAGTGTTGATATGTTTTATTTGGCAACTGGATAAAAGAATTTATAGCAATGTTGACACTAAGTCAACTCACTGGCATTTGATATTACAAGCTGTATTGTCTCTCAGTTTATGGCTAATTCATGCATATATGTATCTGGTTTTGCATAAAGATTGAGACTCTGACATTGTTTATATCAACAGGGGACAACAAGATTTTTGTTGACATTGATTCCACACTTTAGAAAGGTATACTTTAAACTTTGATTATTCCTAAGTAGTTACTCTTCAGTTAAATTAATATGTTTGCTGCAAATTTGCATGAAAAAAGTAGAAAGTTGACCAAATATCATATATCTAGACTACACTTTATGATGGAAAAAAAACAGGGCCTTAATGTAGATGAAAGCAAATAAGCAATGCTGATATTCACTCTTATATCACCAATGAACTTATTTCTTATGTTATCTGTTTCATAAAGTTTGTATCATTACATTGTTGAAACTATTACTTACATACTATTGTCTTTGTGCAGATACCACCAAGGAAAACTACAACATCCTACAGGTTCTTATCACAAGTTCTCAACCACTTCTCTTCCCTTCTGCATAAATCTGTTATTCATGAAATACATTCAATTATAATTTTTCTGCATAAACAGCATATACTCATCTATCTTGTTGGCTACAACAGACTACAGCTAGATAAAGTAGGAGCAACGATTCTCATTGTTTTTTTATATGAACTATTAGATTTTGTTGCTAGTTTGCCATGGTAAACAACAAAATGGACTGTTAGATTTTGTTTCTAGATAAACAACATGTTCTCATTGTTTTTTTTATATGGACTGTTATTTATGGATACACTTTTATAGATAATTTTGAATTTTTGGTCCTATATCTTGTTTGTGTATTAACACTCTTATTTAAAATGACCTCATTTCTTCTAGATGTATGGCATTTTGAATGCTATAATGACCTGATGTGTATACTATCTAGACACCCATTTTTCTATTCCTAACATTCCTTTGAACTATGTTATAATGTGCTAAGTTGGTGAAGGGTAAAACGGTCATTTATCATACTCAAATAGTCTTTATGTATGCAATATTAATTAAAGGCATGAACTATTTCAACTTTTTCTTTGTTCCAGGTTCCAATCCACTCCACTCCACTCCAGTCTAATCCAATCCAATCCAATTCAGGTGATAACAAAAGCATCATGTTTAAGTTTTGTGCTTTATCTTTTATACTTACTATGACGTTGTAAGTTGTTATTTTTTTCATTTTTAAATGCAAAAAATAACAATCTACTTTCATTAACGTATATGCATTATACTTTTAGTTTTTGTATTTTTCAAAGTAAAAATTAGGATGCTAAAATAAATAAGCAAACAAAAGTACATTGGTATTTTAAAGTAAAAAGTAGTATGCTTAAATTTTTAGTAAGATATTTCTATAATATTTGTGATCTAACAGATTTATAACTTCCTAAGTTTTTAAAATTTCAGGGAAGATGTCACAATTCTTCTTATTAAGAGACACATTGAAACGAAAGCAACATACAAGTGTATGTTTCATAAACAAACGCACCGATGATGCAAAATCTGTTGGTAATATATCTGCCCCATTGTCTACACCAGCATTGTCGTCATCATCATCTCGTACCACATTATCATCTGTTGGTACTGTATCTGCCCCAACATTTGTTTCACATGTTGGTGCCACATCATCAACACATGCATCATCCATACCTACATCATCCAACCAGTCTTCCTTACCTACATCATCTACTCAATCATCTGTACCTACATCTATCCAATCATCTCCACCTGCATCTACTACATCATCTGTACCTAGATCCACAACAAATTGTAGTGAATCGGTTGAGGAAAATGTTGGTGTTCAACATCAAGGGTATTTACTTGGATCTACAGGACTGGATGGGCGTCTATATATTGGAGTGCGAGATAAGGAGTAAGTTAAAATTCTTACATTTTTATCAACATTGAGCTTCATGAATTTTACAATGCGGTTGATTTTTTCTTTTGTAGGTTATTTCCTTCGGGCCCATGTTCTTCCATTATCTATGAATCTTTTGGTGAAAGAGCTGATTTAAATGGGTATAGTTGGGCAACTTTAAGTGATGAGACAAAACTCCTTTATTGGGACGAGTTTCATGTATGTATCTCATTTATGCAATTATTAGGTACTCATTAACTAAAAAACTCATCTATATATTTTGTATTGTAGAAAAAGTGCCATTGGGATGAGGCAAAAACTCCGTTAGTCCAAGCTTGTTGGGAAAATAAGGCAAAGGAAAGATATAGACAATATATCTACAATATAAGCTCAAAATGGAAAAAGTCGACTCTAAAAAAAACCAGTTAATATAACATCAGAAGTGTGGACATCCTGGACTGCAAGATGGAATACTGAAGACTTCAAGAAGAAATCAGAACAAAACAAAAAAAATAGGCGTAGAGGTGTAGCTGATGGACAAGCCCTTTCTACGCATACCGGTGGATCGGCTTCTCATTCCAAGATTGCTTCTGATTTAGTAAGTACTCATTTAATTTTATATTATAGCAATCTACTTTCATTTAGAAATACCATTATTTAGTTCTATTTTGATTTTTATAAGGACTAAGCCTAAATACATAAAATAGCAATCTACTTTTTTTTAGTTGTATGTTATAGTTTTTCTAGTTCCATTTTTATTTTTAAAAGGACTAAGCATAAATACATAAAATAGCAATGTACTTTCATTTAGTTGTATGTTATAGTTTTCTAGTTCCATTTAGTTGTATGTTATTTTATTTTTCATTTTTAAAGAGTGGAGCCTAAATGCAAAAAATAGCAATCTACTTTCATTTACTTTTGCATCATAGCAATCTAGTTCCATTTTGATTTTTTAATGGGTTTAGCTTAAAAGTAAGTTGCTATTTTTTCATTTTTAAATATCTAAGCCTAAATGTAAAAACATCAATCTACTTTAATATTGATTTTTTTTTTTGTATATATGTAGAAGAAGCTTTGGGGACATGATCCGGCACACCATGAACTATTCTTGTATACACACACTAAGAATCACGATGGAGTGACTTTTTTAGTTGACAAAGCTAAAAAAATTCATGTAAGTTTTATTTTTAATAATTTCATGTAAATTTTATTTTGATATTTTTTTGTATAAGTTTTATCTCAACACAATTATAAAATTATAGGATGATTTTATGGAACGATGTGATCGGTTGGAAGCAATAGGAGAGGAAATTGATGAGGACAAACTATTTTATGATGTTGTTGGGGGACACGATCGAAAAAAGAGATTATATGGATTTGGCTCATATGGAAAGCGCATTCGTTCTAGTAAAGGATCTTCTGAAATACATTGTGAACAATACGAGGATAATAATGCCGAGACAAAAGTCGAGATTGAGAATTTGAAGAAGTTAATTGAGACGCAACGCGAACAATATGAGGATATTCAACAAAAATATGAGGATGTTCAACAAAAATATGAGGATGCTCAGAAAAAGAATGTGGAGTTTCAGCAGAAAAATGTGGATGTTCAAGCAAAGTTTGAACAACAACTTGCACAAGCAATGAATGTCATTAACACATTGAGTGAACATGTCAAAACTTTTATTAATCAATGATAGAATATTATGTATCGAATAATGTTTTACGTTAAATTTGTAATGACTTTTGATATTGAAATATGTATCTTTTGATGTATTTGATATTACTTTTAGTTTCTATAGAAATACATTGTTATTTTTGGTTTATATTAATTGTCTTTTTGTAAATTGATATAATAAGTCAAATTAAATAACCGAATTTTATAGAAAAAATGGTATGGAACGATTGTTATGGAATTAACTACAAAAAAGTTGTTATGAAATTTGCTATGGAATGAATGGCTACAGAATTTGTTATGGAACGAATGGCTACGGAATTTGCTACAGAACAATTAACTACGGAATTTGCTACGGACCAAATGGCTACGGAATTTGCTACGGACCAAATAGCTTCGGAATTTGTTACGGAACAATTAGCTGCGAAATTTGCTATGGACCAACTGGCTACGGAATTTGCTACGGAACAAAATAGATACGGAATTTGCTACAAAATTCATTGTTACGGAATTGTGATGGAAGTGTGTTGTAATTGAAATGCTACGGATAGACGTTGTAGCAACACCCATAGCAAAATTGCTACGGAACTATAATTTCGTAGTTAAACATTTTGCTACAAGAAATCTTACTATGGAATCTCAATGGCAAATTCCGTAGCAACTTCCGTAGTTATTTATGTTTAGCTACGGAATTACATCATTTTGCTACGGAATTTTTCCGTAGTTAAATCGAAATTTTCTTGTAGTGTGAGTTTGAATATACAAACATAGTAATTTTTTTCAACTATCACCGGTTTTATGTTGATTTCTGAATTGGAATGAACCGGCCCTTTTTTAGAAAAGTCCGGTTGAACCGGTAAAAATAAACCGGTTAAACCGAATAAAAACATATAAGAAATAACCATTTGCGTAATACATCTTGGTGATTTTTTTCAAATCTATTTAGTTTCTTTAAATAAAAACATATAATAAATATTATAAATTTTTTTGATATGTTTGTATTCATCTAAAACTACATTTTGTGCCGGTATTATATTTTATTTTCTTTTTTGACGTTTATAAATTGATGTAAAACATTAAAACTTAAGGTTATATGTTATTTTAATATATTTGGATTGATCTACAACTTATTTTTATGTATATATTTTTACTGTTTGAACTACTAAACGACAAGTTCATGATTTATATATGTATTTATGTATAGGAAAATCAATGTTTTAAAACCAGTTTGAACCGACCGGTTGGACCGGAAACCCGGGAATTGATGGTTCAACTATCACCGGTTTTATGTTTATTTTTGAACCAAAACGAACCGGCCAGTTTTTATAAAAATCTGGTTGAACATGTTAAATTAAATAAAAAAACATGGAATTGAAACATTTTACATAATAAACTTTAGTGGTTTTTTCACATCTATTAAAATTTTTGTAAATAAAAGCATATGATAAATGTTATAATGTTTTTTTAATATGTTTGTATTCATCTAGGACTTTATTTTCTTTTTAATACACGTAGATTAATGTAAAACTTATTATTATGTGTTATTTTAATATATTTAGAGATTTGAAATTTGTTTTCATATGTATTTTTAATATTTGAATTTGTGGACATCAAATTCTTGATTTATGTATGTGTGTTTCAGTAGGAAAATAGGAAAAAAAAATAAACTGAGACATCAAACTTGTTTCCACCCATTTCGTTTTTTGGCCATAACTTTTTTTGTCATTGAAAAATAAATAAAAAAAACAAAGTTCTTAAAGTTTAATTCTCTACAAAATGAGCACACAATCATAAAAATTTGAATAAAAAAATTATTTTATTTATTATACTTATTTTATAAAAAAACGAAGAAAACAAATTCACCAAAAATCATTAAAATTAACGGGTACTTCTACTCAATATATTTGTGACTTTGTAAAAAGAATTTTTCAAAATAAGTTTTTGAAGTATTTATTTTTAATTTTAAGAAATATTATTTTTTTTCTAAAAAAAATATTAAACATAATATTATCCAAAATGTGATAATTCAAAATACTTCCCATTAAAAAAAACTTTTAATTCAAATTTTTTATGATTCTTAATTTGTTATGATCTAAAAATATTTAGACTCAAATATTTTATAATCCTTAATTATATATTTTATGATTAAAAATTAAATGATTCAAAATAGATAATCATCAATAATCTTTTTTAACAAAAACTATGTTTAATAGAATATATTATTGAACCAAAACCATATGATTTAAAAAGTCTTTGATTCAAAATACTATAATTCAAAATAATTTAATTCAAAATTTTATTATCCAAAAATAATATGATTAAAAAAAAAGTATAAACAAAAAATATTATGATATTTAGTATTCTTCTAATTTACAATTTTATAATTATTAAACATTAAAAACTCAATCCCAATATGTAGTTTAAAAGATCAAAAAATAAATCAAAAATAAAAAAAATAAAGAAAAACACTAGTACCTTCAATTATGTAGTAAATATATTTAAAAAAATGTAAAAATAATATATATATATATATATATATATATATATATATATATATATATATATATATATATATATGTTTGACCAAGTATTTAGGTTTGACGTTTGTGCCCTTAACGAAATGGGTGGTGGAGAATTATTCTCACGTTCCGTACATATATATATATATATATATATATATATATATATAAAGAGAGAGAGCGAGAGAGGGGGTTATATGCAAAACAAGAAAAAAAAAACCTTAAAAAACCCTAAAATCATAAAAATGCATGAAAAAATAGTTACAGATCAAAGAAAATTTCACTTTATATTCTTAAAAATCGCAGCTTTTTCAAAAAAATTTCAACGAAATTATATAAAAACTTGCAATTTTTAATAATATTAAGTAAAAAAAAAAGATTTGTCATCTCTAAGTATTTTTTTATGCATTTTTTAGATTTTATTGTTTCTTGTTTTTCATAGAACTCTTTCCTCTCTCTCTCACTCACTCTCTCTCTCTCTCTCTCTCTCTCTCTCTCTCTCTCTCTTCTCTCTCTCTCTCTCTCTCTCTCTCTCTCTCTCTTTATATATATATAGTTTCCGACACTCGACAACTAAAGGTGGAGCGTTAGATCAAAATTAACTTATTAAGTGCATGATCGTAATTTTATCAATCTCATTTAATGTTTAATGTTTTGTGTCATTGGAAATATTATTAAAAATAAAAGTTTAAAAGTTAACATAATCAATCAAAATTTCGGATTTTTTTATAAAATTAATATTTTTATTTTTTAAAAATATGCAAAGTTCTTATTTTGTTTAGATTACATGAATTAAAAACGTTTTTTTTTTTAAATTTCAAATTTTTTAAAAATGGTAAACTTTTAAAATCCTAGAATATTAAAAATAAATAACAAAAATTCTTTAACAAAAAAAAACCATGTTTTAGGTGTGTATATATATATATATATATATATATATATATATATATATATATATATATATATATATATATATATATATATATATATATATATATGCATATTTCTTATAATATAATATTCATAAGTAAATAATTAAAAAACTTATTTTTCTTTGCGAATCTATAAACAAAATAGTATAAATATTTTCTTCAATACAAAATAAAATATAAAAAACAAAAAATGCTATAAATTTTCAAAGCATTTTCATATCTTCGTGTCAAGATTTTCATGCTTTCTTCAATTTATAACTTTTCACTTTTTTTAATAGTTTCCACAAATTATTCCAAATCTATAAGAAAATTTAAAAAAATGATTAATATAAGAACACTCACAAAATGAATATGTATATATCATGTAAGATTCACATATGATTATATAACGCGGTATTCACATGTATGCATATAGGCGTAATTCATATGTGATTTACATATGAATCACAAATAATTCATATGTGATACACTTGTGATTTACATGTGAATTACATGTCATTCATATGTGAATTACATGTGAATCACATATAATTTATATGCGATTCACTTGTGATTTACATATGAATCACAACACACTTATAGTTTTGCTTCCAATTAGTTACTAAAACATTATGCCAATTAACAATAACAACATTATGTGCTTAAAGTGAATTAGAAACCTGTAGCCAATTAGCACAATTATTGGTCGAGCATATTCATAAAGTTTCTTCACAACATCTTGAACATTACTACATAGACTCTGCAATGCAAAAAGATACACTTCCTACTAATAAAACATATTATATAAAAATATGGAGTTTTATAATGAAATGGAATGATTCTAAGATGTTGACCTCAAGTAAGACCCATTGTACAATTATCTTTTCAAAATGTATTGTTTAGTTATTGACACATAAGGTATAAGCAGCAAAAAGATGAGACTTTTAATACTTTGATTTCTGAAACACTTTTTCATGGATATTAACAAACAAAAAAGCCAAATGGTTTTACTAACTTCTAGAATCACACTTAGATATCTGCCAACTCATATATGGACTTTATAAGTATAAGATAATGCATATGAATGGAAGCTAAACATTGAACTAATTAAGAATTAGTATCACATGCTTTGAAAAAGGCTTTTTACAACAACCATAATCAGAATTGCTAAGCATGTTTTCTGGTTTCTTAGAGACATCTTGGATTTTCTGTAGTTAGAAAAATAAGAGAAATATAAATTAGAATGTTAGCCTAGAAAGGAAGCTCTAAATTATGACCACCACTAGAGATCCATTTCTAAAACAAGTAAAGTGGCTATAATTTACCTTTAAATCAAGACGTTTTTCGAAACCGGAAGGGATGTAAGTCCAGGTCCAATTCCTTTGAGGAATCATGGTCACAACCACCACTGCCTCTGGGCAAGTCACAAGTAATAAGACCTGTTGATTTAGAATCATTCTTTATCCCTTGTTGTTGATTCATTATCGTATACAAACAAGTTATGCCGGTGACCATTCATTTTCCGATGAAGCTAAACAAACAAGTCAGAGAAATAAGGTTATTTAGATGATCTGGATTGCTACGGTTTTCAGAATCCCTCGCTTCTATCTGAATTGCCAGTGAAAACATATTGCTCCGATTCAAGAAATATTGGTTTCAAAATCCATTGTGGTCGATCGTTGTATTCCACTATGTGAGTTATGGATTAGGGCATATTGTGGGATCGAGATTAAGATTGATTGTTGTACAATCATACACCAAGTATGATTGTTGTATAGTCCTCCAGATCCGGTGAAGACACTTCTGCTGCCAATAGAGGGAAAGAGGGATCAAACGTCTTGTCTAAAGAGAGGAGGGATACGGTGAGGAAGACGTACGTTAGAGAGAAGATAAAGAGAGAAAGATGGGGTTATAAATATGAGTTTTAAGGGGTCTAATCTCATATCCAATTTACCCTTATGGTTTTTGTTAAAAACCTAGATACACCATTCAACTTTTTTTTATTAATTACGAGATCGCCATAAAAATTTTGATCTAGTGGTCTACCTTTAGTTCTCGGGTTCTCGGGAATAAATAAGTTCTCAAATGATCATTCATTCATATATATATATATATATATATATATATATATATATATATATATATATATATATATATATATATATAATTTTTTTTCCTTTTTAGACCGATCATAACTAAGACAAATTAAGAAGTCCATACGTGTGTCTGGCTTATCGGCTCTCGTTGTTCATATAAACCGTAAACACTAAGTTTGGTGTTTTGCTTTATTCTTAAGGTTTGAATAAATGCTAGGGTCATATAATAGACCAGCTTTATGATCACAAAGACCAGGATTCATCTGACATATAATAATAATAATAATAATAATAATAATAATAATAATATCTTAGTTATGAAATTGTATATTGAATATTCAAATATAAATGATATTGTTAGGTTCATAATTAGATTTTTTTTTGTTTGTATTTCCTTGATAAAACGTCTCGTCAAATCTTTTTATGATAATACAAGAATAATTTTTTGCCATGTGCTTTTCTTCTTAGTGCTGCCAATGATCATTTTCCTGACCAATTCATCGTCAAAGTTCAATTAACAAGTTACCATTATCTCTCTTTAAATCAGCAATGTAGTCATTTTATATCTCCAAATGTTTATTTTCCCGCTTATTCCAATTATGTTTACCAATTATTCATTTTATCCGTTCTTCCTTCACAAATTAAAAAACATCAATAAAATAATAATAATCCTTTTAAATCATGGACATGACTATCAATATTTTTATAACTTCATAATGAATGTCATATAATATACACACCGATCGCCATCTCTAACGATTTTACAAGTTCACTAGCCCTCTTAATTTTTCCATCGAAACTACACTTCATAAAAACCTCTAATGCCTTTACACACATACATATGTTTTTGTAGTCATTTATGGTTTAATTTTTGTTGTTTATATTCTTAATGGCTTGCAATTACACATTCTAGCTTCTATCCCCATTGATCTATCAAACGGGATAGTTTACTATTGGGAGTAACGATTTTTGGCGTACGTTTTGCCTCTCAAATTCATTAACAATTCAACATTCTCCAATCGGCTTCCCTTCAATCAAAGTTCTTATACATCAATTAGGTAATTTTTAATGCTTTCACTATTACAACCATCTACATACATAGTCGATTATGATATTATGTCTCGATGGTTGTAATGTATGTTGTGTTTATTAGGTTTTATTTCAAAATTAGTTTCAACAACTAGTAAAATGGAAAAGGGAAGAAGTTAAGATTTCAAAAAATAACATAACAAATTATACCCACCAAGGATTATCTTGCAAGTTGTAGAAAAATTTAAACACCAACCAAATAAGAGATGAAGAAATGACAACATTTGTAGTTCTTTGGGTCCTCTTGGGAGGCTTGGAAGTTGATGAAGAATAATGAACTTTAGAGACACCAACAATGACTCAACTTGATGTAGAATTCTATGTATTTTGTATAAAACTCTTAAGAGTTAGTTCATATGATATGAGCTAAAGAGAGAAAAAAAAATAAGCAAGTTTTCTTCAAGATATGATCAAAAGTGAGTGAGAATACACATACACATGCATTTTATGGTTTTGACCAAGTAAAGAGAGAAGGAAGAGTACAATCATCATAAAGTGTAATCTTTACACAAAGGGTCTTAAACCTTTAAGACAACCCATGAATATATGGTCTAATGTTCCCCATGTTGGAAGATATGCATTACCTTTCATTAAAGAAATCAAAAACCCGTCACTCTCTTTTTCTCTCCAACTTTTGGCAATTGAGTAGAAAAAGAAGAGAAGAAGTTTAAATTTTATAAAACCAAGTTTATAAAATATAAACTTTGTCTTTAGGTAAAAGATAAAAAGACTCAACTAGCACAAAATATTGTGCATGACTTATTAATTCACACAATATAAAATAATGTGTTACATGCTAATGAAAATTATTATTTCCAAGAAACAAATAATTTCCAATTAATTATAAGAGTTTATTGAATATTTATTAAAATCAATTTCTAATAAATAATCAATTATATCAAGTTGTTGTTACTTTGACCTATTAGTATCATATATTAGTTAGCAATATCACTTTAATATGATTCTTGAGCATACAAGATCCTTTAGTTTTTTACATTTTAATAGCACAAAAATGCAAGGTGTGGGCTTTATAAACTAGATATTATGACTTACACTCTATATGTTCGATGAAATGCCATATTGAAGAATATTACATTTGCTTTGCAAACTAGATCATATGTACTACAAACTAGATTTGTATTAAATCAAAATCCTAATCTAAATTTTAAATTTAGTTGATATTATTGGAAGTTTTGGTAAAAACTATATGTTTTTCCTAGATTTGCAATAAACTTTAGCAAAACAAATGTGTGTGGGGAATATGTCCCACATAAGAGTAAAAAGTAAACTCTCACTGGGTTTATAAACATGGAAGTGTAAAGGCTTACAAACTTCTTTGGATAGGTTTACTACAAGACCTATGAGTGTCTAGGGCAGTGCAAATAAAATCATTGAACTCGTGTATGGGCGCGACATGTGGACACAAATGCAGTTCCAAAATTTCGGGCCCACAAAAGCCAAGTTTGTGTAGAACTTTACAACTTTGGTCTATTTTATAATTTTTGTAATTGATGCACTTAATGTGAGTTAATTCTCAATTATGTCATTTAATCTCAAAATAATGAGAGTTAATACACAATTAAGTTATTTAATTTTGAATTGATGAATACAATTATAGATATTTTTTTTTTCATTCTCTACATACACTTTCCGGGAAACTTTTCAGGCAAGTGTTCTAATCCGACAATATACATTGCTTTAGATGTTGTACCCTGGGAACATACAACGAATCTGTTTAATGGAATTGTGTCCAACACGAGGATCAACATTTCATTTATTACTACTGTTGTTTTGCAGACACGAACTCGTTATAGAAAGATGGGTAGAAGAAGTAACAGTTATCTCAATCCATCTCATTATAATTTGGGTGTCTCCGTTTTCTTCATAGCCATAATCGATTGATTTTTGTAATTATTCAGGAAACAAAAACAATTGGATTTCTTAAGGTTGGAATTATAATGGACTTATGAAAATGTATTATTCATTTATGTTGATTTTTAATATTCATGTTTTAAGGCTATAGGGAATGGTCTCGACAATGACTCTGCACATGTAAGGTGTACTCGACAAGACATGTCATGTACTCAATATGTTGAGTTCGACGGAGGAGTTTGATAATGGGCTTCCGATGAGAGAGAAAGAGTGATAGAAATATGGAGACAGAGAGATTAAGTTTTTTACCACATTAAACAAATACCATATTTTCATAAAGATACCCTATTTTTTAAAATATAACCAATTTTTTTTTCTAAATTTCAAATTTTAAGAATTTCATCAACTACTATTAATAATTACATCCTCCTTTATATTCCACCACATTCAAACCTACTTCATTATTATGATTAAGAATAAAAATAAGCGTCGAAAATTAATATTAGATAAAGCCGATATCTATGAAGGAAGTTGTAGTGGTCGTGACAAGGATTTCGGATATATAAAGAATGCTGAAATCCGAGTTATAGCGAAGAAGTTATGACATGTCGAAGTTTTGCGACAGAACCGGTACGACACTACATGACGTAAATAGTGGATTTATGATAGAACGATTTTTAGTCATACTGATCTAAACGAAAGTCATAGAGTTCATTAAACCGAGAGCGTGCATAAAAAGAACGACAAAATCTGACTTCGTATGAGAAAGTTATGATTTTTCTAAGTTTCGACTTAGCAGTATGCAGCCCAAAACTCAAAATTTAGATCGATTGATTTTTAGCCGAAACAATCTAAACGGGAATCGAAGATCTCGTCAATATTAGTGCAACGGTAAAAAGACAGACGAAAACGGACGTCGGATGAAACAATTATGAATTTTTAACGGACTTTTCCTGTTCCGGCCCGTTAAGAATATAATATTAAAAATGAAGTCAAAATTAGCCGACGGAGTCTAAACAAAAGTTCGGAACACAAACTTCAAGATCTCACTGAACTCACGACATGAACATAGAAATTCACGAAGTGAACTTGATGAACGACATGTTTCGTGCCTAGAAGACACACGACAAGCCTAGGAGGTGATCAGGATCAAAGTCAGGCCTGTCGTATTTTGTTAACAAACTCTACTTCCTCTCACTCTAAAACCCTTCTTTAGCCTACTTTTAACCCCCTTAAGTCCCGGTATCATCCCCGACGCCTGAAGCTAGTCCCGATGCCCCGAAGATCCTGAGAAAAAGAGTTTTCGAGCCAAAACTATGCCTGCGAGAAACCCGGTTTTTGAGAAAATATCCCGGTTTCATCGAAGAATACTGTTTTAAGGGACGAAGCATTGTCCAATCATCGTCTTATCATGTGAGTGTGTAGTCACTTTCATCTTACACGTAGATATAAAGTATTTTATATAAAATACGTGCTATGTGAATATATATTATTTGTTTATTTGAGATGGATGTTGAATGAATGATTTATACAGGTTTTAAATGATTTAAACTGTATATTTATTTTATACCTATAATTATGATGGGTAAAAGATGGGTAGATTAAATATGAGATAAATGATAAGCGATGAAAGATGAGCGATGATATATGAGTGATAAAATATGATGAGAAACGATGAACCAAGCGATGACCCCGTCATCTAGCAGAATATGGATACAACCACGGACTATTCTAGACAGTTCATGGAACACTAGCAACCTCGCAACCTGTAAGTGTGTGAATTATATGTTCATCAGATGTACTCTAAAAACCCATTGACATGTATTGCAGGTGGACTCCTGTAAATAATACTGTCGATAAATGGCAGTTGTTGACTTAGTGCATGTTGTATAAACCCTGGCGACGATGTGACTTCGTGCCTATTCCTTAGGAGGAATCCTTAGGAATGAGTGAAAGATGATTCTTAATAACTGAGAGCTATGGACTTAGCACATGTTGTATAAACCCTAGCAACTATGGACTTAGTGCCTATTGTAAAAAGCTTGGCGACGATGTGACTCCGTGCCTATTCCTTAGGAGGAATCCTTTGGAATGAGTGATAGATGATTCTTAGGGTAAATCCTTAAGAAATAATGAAGATAACGGGGATGAGTAATTGGGTTAATTGTTTGATGATAAAACATAATAACTTTATTATTGTGGGTTGAAAACCCTATATGCTCACCAAGCTCCCAAGCCTGACCCACTAAAGTTATTATTATCATAGGTGTCGATACGAAGCTACGTTACACTAAGAGATTAAAGGAGATGTAAAATCACTAGTGTAAATAAATATAAGTTCTGTTTATGCTTATGTTTTGTATTAACGATGACATCCCAAAGTTTTAATGAAATGAAAATACATTTCTTTAAGAAATGTTTTGATAAATATTTTTATTCTATTTTGGGGACAAATTCTGCTACATCTTTTGAAAGATTACTCTGATTTTATTTTAAAAAACATAAACTAAATCGGTCTTTTTTGGTTGTGAATTTGGGGATGTCACAAATATCTACTCTCAAGCCTTTAGGTCCTAAAAACAATATATTTTTCTTAGTCATATGTGTAAAACTAAAAATTAACATGGTATATCACTTGACTTTAACCCTTCCAAATTAAGAGCGAACTAGAGGCTTTGAACTTCATTGTATTCATATGCAAACGAGATGATTCCATTATTCTTAAGAGTGGTTATAATCTTTCCAATACATTTCACAAATGCATCAGGGTCTAAAAGGAAATGCATGTAGGCAATATCGATCACATCTAATTTATACTCTTTTGGAAGCCCCTCATTTTCATTGCTCATAACCAAGGTGCTGTATGCTTTTTTGAAGCAAAAAATTCATGAATTCTACGTATTACCTATGCAACGCTCTGCAGCAGAAGAATGGACCAAATGGTTGCTGCCTGTATTAAAAAGCATGTTTGTTTTTTTACATTTGCAGACTGTTGTAATAAATTGAAATTTAAATAAACTGATTTTAAAAACTGAAAATAGTTTTTCAACACCAAAATTATAATAAGTATACTTTTAAAACATTGAAATTGTTGTAACTCATTTATGTTGGTAGTAATTACTCAATTATGTTGGTAGTGATTGCTCGTATTTATTTCATTCACTAGTAGCATTTTGTACATAGAGGTTACAACATTTATGTAGTTCATAAGTAGCATTTATGTACATAGAGGTTACAACCTTTGGCTCACACACTCATTGCCCTATATAAAGGGTTCTCATATACTCTTGTATTTTTTAGAACACACATTCACAAATTCATTATTCTCTGTAATTATGAAGTAAGTCTTTCTTGATACTCCTGACCCCGTCTAAATTTTTTTTCCGTTAGGTATTATTTTAGGAAAAATGGAAATTTTTTGTATGTCAAAAGTGAGATAAAAGAATCTGTTGGGTATTGTTTATTTTGATGTACTCGAGTTTGGACATGGACCTTTTCTTAAAGGGTTCAATGTCACATAATCAGAATATGAGACTCCTAGGGATTTATTTAGTTTTTTCTTATGATGGACACACAAATTATAGTAATGGTCCCTGTAGTCTTGATAACTTATCATCTCTTTTGTCAAAAGACCATAAGTCATAAATATCCTCCACAGTTCACGTCTACTATATTTTACTATGATTATTACCAATTTCAATATCAATGTCATTGTATAAATGATTCGTTAGACAAATGTAACTTTTGTATCGTCGTGTATATATATATATATATATATATATATATATATATATATATATATATATATATATATATATATATAGAGAGAGAGAGAGAGAGAGAGAGTTAGGTTCATATATAACCAATAATTATTGTGTGAATGTATGGCTCATTCTCAGCCAATCAATTGATAAGGGTATAATTGTAATTTAACATATATTTCATTTAATTAGTTATTAATAATAATCATATAATTATGGTAACTGAGCTTAAAAGGTAATTTTATTTGAAAACCTCCAGCTATAACATCGACCTATTTTTGGGAGGTTCTTTTGGGATAAGTTGGGATTCAAGCATATCCGAAGAAAAGGAGGAAGAATGACATCTCATGCCTTCGACTTTCCGTCTCCAAAGACACACAACACCATCATTTGACCACCATTGGTACCATCATCATCCCATCCTTTCATCAATCATCTACATCACTTGAAATCGGAAAAAAAGAGATAAAAAGAGGGGTGTTGGTTCCTGTTTGTGGTAGAGGGAGTACAACGCAATGAGGGAGCGTAAACGAAAGGGTTGGGATCCTCTTCTTATAACTCCTGCTCTCTCTTTTTAAGACATCATTTTTGCTTATATTCCTATTTATATGTGGGTTGTATCGTAAATTCTTTGTAAAACTTGCTCACATTGATAGTAGTGACCCCCCACTGATCTGTTCTTGGCCCTGCGTGACAGGGGTAGATTTTGATTTCAAGACTCACAAATCAATTTCAAGATGAAGAATCTAGCCCTATAACTCAATCTTTATTCATCAGTTTTAAGAAAAATACTCAATTTCTAATGTTCATTTTGAATTCCTTTCATCCCCATTTCTTCTTGCATTGATGAACATCCTTTCATCAGTTGTCTACAACACTTTAAATTACCAAATTGTCCTCATATGATAAACCAGTTAGGGCACAAACATGATCATTTCGTATAGTTTACTATCCAATTTCTTTGATAAACTTACAAATCAAACAAAAAATAGAAAAAGAAATTTGATTGAATTTTATTCCTCTCTAGACAACCAACATGAAAGATCAGATTCCAACTCCATTCCTAAAAAAAATTATGTGAATCTAAGACCTTGTTGATTGAGGGGCTATTAAGTTACTTTTTTTAGAAGAATACATTTTTTTTATTCAGTTATCCGATAATAAGCGATAAAACTCAAAACTTGTATAAATTTTTTGTTTTTTAGTTTTATTACTAATCTTCTTTGAATATGGTTATCGGGCTAGTATATAACTACAAATCTGATTTGTAGGTTGTGTTCACTAATTAATGATGAATAGAGGTTTCCTTAGTGTGACAACCCAAGTTGTTCCGTTACATTTCCCCGTTACCGTTAACGAAATATTCCAGTTTATAAAAATTCCGTTAATAAGGGGTCGTCAAATAAATAAATGTTTCATTTATTTATGCCGTTAAGTCGTGATAAGAGAAATAAAAACTCAAAATACACATTTCCATTTAGTTGGAAAAGTTAGTTTTCATTATTACGACCACTAAATCGGGTGCGACCAAAAGCCCCGTTTAACGGCAGTATTGGGTAGAATTCCACTGATCCCCGACTCAAAACCCTATATAAGGGTGAGTGGAGTCCATTGGAGACTTTTTACACTCTCCCCTCTCTCTCTCTACAACTTAAATTCGAGCAAAAAATCGTCCTTTTCGAGCCCCAAACGAGTAGGTAAACTATCATAACTCGTTGTATAACTTATCTAGCGTACAAATTCGAGTTTAAAACATAAAATAGGGACAACATCATGAGTTTACGGCCCAAGAACACTCTTGGGCCGTGAACACCAATTAATGGGGGGTTTTTAAGCCCCAAAACCCCTCCAAATTGTCCCTAAGGCTTGGATATGACCTGTAGGCTTATGGAATCAGACTTAGAACACCTTGAACTAGCATTTGGAAGAGTAAAGAAGAGTTTACTGCCCAAGAACATGCTTGGGCCGTAAACTCCTCTTCATGGGGAGTAAACTCACTTTTACATGTCTAAAAGCCATATAACTCCACCAATAGCCTTGGAATAAATCCTAGGATCATCTAAAAATAGTTTGGGGACCTTAAACATGTCAAATACCATCCATTTAGGAGTTTACGGCCAAAGCTTCCCAAGAAATAGTTCCAGGGCCGTAAACTCATAAAAACATGTTAAAGGGTGCCCTAAATTCATACTAAGGCTTAAGACATAAATTAGGGGCTTGTCCTTTGGGTATGGATCAATTAAACACATCAAAATGAAAGGGAAAAAGGAGTTTACGGCCCAGGTATGTACCAAGGCCGTAAACACCTCTAAATGTGCCAATATGATAGTTTTAATCCCCCAAAATGGCATAACACTTCATTATAAATTACTAGCAAGGCATTAGGGGCTTTAAACTTCACAAAACTCAAAGAATGAGAGTTTACGGCCGTAAACTCCCTTAGAAGTGTCCGTAGGCTGTAAACTCCCTAATGAAGCCCTTAGAAGCCTTAAACTCACTCATGCCTTTTTGGAAAAGTACTTAGAATAATCCCATGAACAAGCTAGAAGCCTTAAACACCCTAGAACCCTTCACCATGAGTTTACGGCTGTAAACTCATGGTGAGTAGTCCCTGGGCCGTAAACATGGTGTTAGGGGTTTACTCTTGGAGAGTAAACTCCATTCCCTAGCCATACACACCCTTAGACGCTACCCGGGACACCCAAACACTTATCTAAAGTGTTTTCCGCTCCTTTGAGTGCGTATACTTGTTTAATTGGTATTTAATATACTAATTGTATGTGAACATATGTTATCATATGTTAAATAGGTCATTGTGTGTGTTCGAGTCCTTGCATGGCACCGAACGCCCAAACGGCACCTTTGTCGGACCTACTTACACCAGGTGAGTTCATACCCCTGAATGAACCTTTTAAATTATTTTACATGTTTTATAGGGGGGGAATACAAGTTAAACATGCCAGTTATCATATCAATCACATGTGATTGATAACCCGCATGCACCAGATTTTACTATACTGTACACTGTTTTACCGAGTAGGACACTATAAATGGCTTTCAAAAAGGGTTTTCACTTGTTTAAATTCTTACTTTTATTGCTTTATCAAAGTTCCATTTTCAAATTGATTTATGAAAGTTTCCTAAAGATTTCTAAAGGTTTTCACACTTATTTTACCAAAGAATACAAATGCGATTTTCCTGAGTATAAAGGTTTTTCCAAGGTTTTCATGTATACTTTTACTTGTTAGTTACTGCTGCTTCACTTATACTTATTTTTAAACTCCTACTCGATAACGCTTTCACTTCGTGATGCGTTTATACTTGTTATTGTCTCTATTTCGCTTATACGTGTAGTCGCTTATACTTGATAGACGCTCTTACTTCACTTATCGTCGTTTCCACTTCGTGATACACTTATACTTGGTACACTTATACTTCAAGATTCGATTATCCCACTCTGTACGCTTATACTTCACGACTCGGATATTTCACTGTACACTTATACTTCATGACTCGGATGTTCCACTGTACGCTTACACTTCACGACTCGGATATTTCACTGTACGCTTATACTTCACGACTCGGATATTTCACTGTACGCTTATACTTCACCAGTCGGTTATTCCACACTGTACACTTATACTTCACGATATGATTCCACTTGATACATACTCAAGCGTAGTTAGATGTATGTCTGTGCTTGTATAGATGCATATAAATAATGATTGAAGGACTTAGGAAGGCTTGTCCGCCCTATTTCCTTTTCTTCGTTGAGATGTGGTCTGGTGGGATCAGATGTCCATCCGAAGGTCGTTGATTCATTAGTTATATATTATGTACACAAGCATAGACATATGGGTTTATTCCAGTCAATTTAGTTGAGAGTCTCTACCTCCAGTTCAGCACTTACATTAGAAACCCACTAGTTGGAAGTCTCTACCCACTATTTGGGATGCATCTTCAGGACACGGCCTTCTCCGTAGTCTAGTTGGTAACCAGAGTCTCCTGTAGGGAGAGCGGGCATTGTTTGTATAGATCTATACGAGATTGACAACCCCACACCCGGACTGCTAGCTACAGTCCCGACCTACCAAGCCAACGGGTGACAAATGTTACATCTTATAGACGCTTGTAGGGCGTCTGGAACTCTAGTCAGTATGGTTACGAGTATCCCGGGTTACCTTATAATTCTTTGGCCTTAAGGTAACGGTATTTCGGCAGCAATTTACACTGTATGCTGGTAATTCATTTCGGAGTCACACTGTTTTGACCTTACAAGACGTATCTTTCATTTGATACTGTCTGGGGTCTGTTTTCTCTGTTTTTGACCTTAAAAGACGTATCTTTCATTTGATACTGTCTGGGGTCTGTTATTCACTGTATAGACCTTACCAGTTGTACCTTTCATTTGGTACCTTCTGGGGTCTGAGTCTCTATTTGTTAGGCTGAACCAGGCGTGTCGTTTGTTCGATACTCTCCTGGAGTCTATAATTTCCTTGCCTTAGTTAGCAGTTCTCACTGCCGAGGCATATGTTATTCCCTTATGTCGTTTGCTTTCCTCAATAATCAAATTCAGTATTTTGATAATGATAGCAATTTAAGGGGAAACCACTTTTTACCACATAACACTGACCAGTCTTGGTAGAAGGCTGCTTTGATTAAAGAAAATATAGGATTTTCTGGAAAGAACTCTAATACACTGTAAGCACTTAAACTATTACTTTATAAAGTTATTTGAACGAAATGTCACTAAATACTTATGAACTCACCAGCATTTGTAAAAATGCTGATACTCGCTTTTCAAATAACTTGTATTCTCAGGTTAGCATTAGACAGGTACATCCCCAGAGCTGTTGACGAAGATAGCTTAGTACCGCGCTGTATTTAATCTATTAATTGTATTACTTTAATGTATTAATGTAACCCTGTAAAACTATTACTATTAATGCAATGTTTTGTTGTACTTTGATTACTATAATGCATGTGTTGTGATACTTGACATGACGTCATCCACCCCAGAACGTTTCCGCCGTTCCGGTTTTGGGGTGTGACAGATTGGTATCAGAGCATTGTTTATAATGAGCTAAGTATATCAATTCATAAAAGATATACAACCTATAAACATAAAGGGATAAAACACTCTGACCAAGAATTATACTTTAAAATATAACCATATTTTACCAAAGTATAATAACATCCAGGATCTAAACACTCGAACAAAAGTATCACAAGAAGAACAAGAATAAAAGTCTTCTGATGTTGAGCATTACCGTCAAACCTGGGCAGTTATGTAATCGTAAGCTAGGATAAATGTAACCCGATCAACTACATTTATCCGAGATGCGATGAACGTGTGCTCGGGAGTGATAGTGGTGTGCAGCAGGTCTGAAACTTACCAACTAGGAATGCTAGAGCCAAACCTAAAGTTAAAATACTATAGGAGTATTTTAGAACGCTAAAAGATTCACACTAAACCCAAAATCATAATCCAAAGATAAGAACCAAACAAGAATTAAAATACCATAGGGGTATTTTAGAATACATAAACAACCTTGCGTGAATAACTAAAAAGATCCTTATTGATATACCTACAACTACAGAGGGTGTACTCCCAAGGTTATATATAATAAGGATCCCATAGGCTAAGAATGTGTGGTTTCGCTCTATTTCCTTTTCCTCATTGGGATGTGGTTCTAGAGTAGTATCACATATTCGAAGGCCTATCGGATCTAAATTGTATATAATTTGTATACCCTGTGTAATCGTAGCAGGACTCGATATGGATCATCCAGTGGAATGTTAATAATCTCTTCGGATTCTTTAGACATTCCCATTCTCGCACGAACCCTGTAGACAACCCTATCCACTTCAGTGCATAACAGAAGAGTTGAATTCGACCCCGAAGAGGTTCATTGAGAAGATTTCCTGTTTGGAAATAAATGAACTGGGTCAAGACTATTGAATGCCCCAAGTGCCCATATTCTTTTAGGGAGAGTGGTGAGAGATTCGCCTAAACTTCCGAGATTCTAGTCATCCATCATGAAGCGGTGACACCCAGAGTCGGAATCAGAAGGAAGGTGGTGTAGAAATTCAATATGTCCATACGAGAAGAGAACCCTAGGAAACTACCCGAAGGAAACCAACGCCGATTCCAGTTAAAGATACGAGGCAGACCAAGGGAGCCAGTACATGAAACCCAGGAAGTGTCTTTTCCTCGTGTTCGTCACACTAATAAACCCTTAAAATAATACAATTTAGTGAGTTAGTGGTTACACTACTCACGCTATGTGTTAGGTAAATCGTCGTTTCCCGTTGCCAGATACACGATTAGGGCGGATCCCCGCACCTCTATTGAGGGAATTTTAGCCATCTGCCCTTGTAAGCCTCTCTTTCCGCAGTTTCGTTCCGAACTGTTCTCAAATCTCTCCAGGCCGGAAAGTGAAACCTTTCCCAGTATAAAGGTAACTTAGTAGGAACGACTCGCATTTTATGGTCTTTTTCCGATACTCATACCCCCACTTCGATTACCAGGACTACATCATAGGGATGTAGGTCGACACTCAGACAACCAGTACCCAAGGTACGGGAAAATTATGCCTAATACGTCCAGGACAGAAATGTCCAGGGTTAACCATTGTCTCTCATTACCTTGTATTCCATTCCGTGTAGGAAAACCATGCCACCGAAGAAGCGTAACCAATCAACAAGCAAGAAACCTACTCTCTTATTCGATGAAGCTACATTCCAAGCTGCAGTCTCAGCAGCCGTAGCAGCTGTCATGGCTCACCTGAATGCTAACACTGCCAATGTTAGCAAGGGCCCTATCGGGATTTCCAATCTTGGCAATGGACAGCAGCAACCAACACTTCCATACTCAGCCACCCAAGAACCTCACTCAAACCCACTAAAGAGAAAACTCAAGATTGAGGAGGGAAGTACCTCGGCTCAAGGACCTTCCAAAGGGCAACGAGCTGAGGCAGTCTATACCCCTGTCAATCCTTCCCTCCTGACTCCAAGAAGACCGTACCTAGGAGACCTTCCCCACTGCAGCAAGTGCAGCTACCATCATCATGATGCCTGCCGGGAACTCTATTGTGCTAGGTGCCACATGCTGGGGCATACCGCTCGCGTCTGCAGAACCCCGGTTGAGTTCATTACATCCACCACCAATGTGGCGACCCGCACAATTTGCCACATATGTGGTGAAATGGGACACTTCAGGAAGGACTGCCCAACCGAAGGAAAGACAAAGACACAGGAGGAGCCTAACTCTACTGCTTTGGGAGAAGCATCAAGACACTCGTTAGATTTTAGTACGTCACTCGATCTCGGGTAACTAAACTAAAAACAATAAAAGACTAATTCAAATGTAAATTCTTCCGAGTAAGGCGAAAGTCGCAGCACTGTTATAAAATTTAAAATTCATTAGGTAAAACTATAATGGCTAAACATATACGTTACGGCCATGTATATTTAAGATGGACAGACCTAGAGTGAGCGAATGCCGCCTCATTTCCTGTTCCTCGTTTGGTTGTGGATTTAGGGCGGGGTCGCTCAGTCAACAGTCCTCCCCACCTTAAATATACATGACTAGTATATGTGAGGCGATTATAGAAATGCCTTGTGAGAATTCCTTCATGAAATGATACTCTATTCGGAAACACTTAGAAATCTCTATAGTTCCGCGTCGACTCTATCGGTCCAAGTATCCGTGGTAGTGATACATAGGACAAAACCCGAGATGCCTAGAACTTGTGTGCCTGTTCGGCACATGACTCTATCGATCTTCATTTTATATCATGTCGAAGTGTGCCACTTCGACGACTCTATTGATCATGGTTTGACTTCGTGCAACCATGTGTTCATCCTTAGTGCTGTGTAAAAAGAAGTTTCTCCGTAGCCATGTCTGCAAATAAAGGTTCTTCCGAACCTAAACCTAACACAAATAATCAAACCTAATGCGATCTGTCAATCGTCCCTCTTATCTCAAACCTTCCGAAGTACCCAAGAGAGGGTACCGTGCGCCGTTGACCGACCCCTCGTAGTCAGATGAACACCAAAGTGAACGACACTGTAGATACTCCAGAAGACGACAACTATCCGGAGCGTACTCAGAAGAATCCCCAGAAAGACCCTTTGCACCTCGCACGTCAGGTTCGTAAGCATAGAGATTAGAACTCATGAGACTGACCACTATAACTAGGTATATGCGTAAAGGTGGCATATAATTGAGATCAAAAATATTTAAGGTGTGTGTTTCCTCCCTATTCCCTGTTCCCCGTTGGGTTGTGGGTTTGGGGTGGAGTCGCACAGCTGAACATCCTGCCGACCTCAATTGTATACTGCCTGCATACACCCGGTATTTGTGGTTAGACGAAGCATGAGCTCTACCACGAACCTCTTCGCAAAACACTTTCACCCTATTCCATAACATAGGAGCCGGAGCCAAGAGAATCACTGCGGGTTAAACTAGTAAAGTTCCGAGTGATGAGACTCTATACTCACTAGAATTGACCTAGACCGAGGAAACTCAGAACCTTCGGAAGAGTAGTTGCAGTATATGCCCGCACTACTCAGGCACTTTGTCCACCCAGTTATAGACAAGTGGTGCTTATCATCCTCCACCCTCTCGCAAGGAGGAAATCGTCGTCGCCCGGTAGACGAAGAATCACACTTTCCGAAGTAAACATTAGAATACCGAGAACCACAGGATAACCTTCGCAGCCAAGAATACTTGATCAAAGAGCGAAAGTAGTTGCATTAAGCCTCATGACCCTGATCCCGAAGAGGTTATAGATTTGACACCAGTCTTGGTGTTAGTCGAAGGGTTATGCAGGAGCATACACTTTCCACGCTAGAATAAACCACAGTCGTAGAGATTCATTGGACTATTAGGTGTTCCACGAATACTATCTCACACAGAGATAGTAGAACCACTTCCCGAGATAGTCCAACACTCGTCTGGTGAAACCTTATATTCCCGACCTCCAGGGTTTCCGCATCTCAAGCTTCGTTAGTGCAGATTCCTTTTGCACAAGCTTGAGATAGACACTCTATAGCAAACAGATACCCGTAGACACGCAACCCATTTGACGATCTAGAAAACCTCTAACAACCAGTTGACAGGAAACATAAAACCAAAGACAACCCGAGCTTCTTAAGAACCAACCTGAAGGACTACACTACCAGTACGGGAGAGAACGTTAGAAACTTCGGAATGTCGATCGCGCTAGTGATGATCTTGCCATAGAAGTACACTATGTTCTAAGTACTGAAAGGCTCTACCCTTCTGAGAGCCTAGGACCATCCGAGAGTCCTCGCAAAGATTTGGTCCAACCCTCGTCAGACCACTACCACTTTCAGATATACCACAAGACTCACACCCGGTCGATCCACTTCTTAGACTTGATATGTGATTTGCCGCCAACACTCTTCGTGCCTCACTCAGCTTGATAGAATCCATTGAGAACCCTAACCTTGTAGATACACCAGTTGGAACCCACTAGCTACACGAGACGAAATCCGCATCCTGTACGTGAGGGTCTGTTGGAATGTTAAACACAGACCAGAGATCACTTGGGAATGCGAGGACAACCGTATAGGAAGTACTCTTTTACCTCTACTTGGTCATTCATACCTACTTCCTTGCCTAGACCTGAATTTCGGGACGAAATTCCCTCTAACGGGGGGATGATGTGATAACCCAAGTTGTTCCGTTACATTTCCCCGTTACCGTTAACGAAATATTCCAGTTTATAAAAATTCCGTTAATAAGGGGTCGTCAAATAAATAAATGTTTCATTTATTTATGCCGTTAAGTCGTGATAAGAGAAATAAAAACTCAAAATACACATTTCCATTTAGTTGGAAAAGTTAGTTTTCATTATTACGACCACTAAATCGGGTGCGACCAAAAGCCCCGTTTAACGGCAGTATTGGGTAGAATTCCACTAAGCCCCGACTCAAAACCCTATATAAGGGTGAGTGGAGTCCATTGGAGACTTTTTACACTCTCCCCTCTCTCTCTCTACAACTTAAATTCGAGCCAAAAATCGTCCGTTTCGAGCCCCAAACGAGTAGGTAAACTATCATAACTCGTTGTATAACTTATCTAGCGTACAAATTCGAGTTTAAAACATAAAATAGGGACAACATCATGAGTTTACGGCCCAAGAACACTCTTGGGCCGTGAACACCAATTAATGGGGGTTTTTAAGCCCCAAAACCCCTCCAAATTGTCCCTAAGGCTTGGATATGACCTGTAGGCCTATGGAATCAGACTTAGAACACCTTGAACTAGCATTTGGAAGAGTAAAGAAGAGTTTACTGCCCAAGAACATGCTTGGGCCGTAAACTCCTCTTCATGGGGAGTAAACTCACTTTTACATGTCTAAAAGCCATATAACTCCACCAATAGCCTTGGAATAAATCCTAGGATCATCTAAAAATAGTTTGGGGACCTTAAACATGTCAAATACCGTCCATTTAGGAGTTTACGGCCAAAGCTTCCCAAGAAATAGTTCCAGGGCCGTAAACTCATAAAAACATGTTAAAGGGTGCCCTAAATTCATACTAAGGCTTAAGACATAAATTAGGGGCTTGTCCTTTGGGTATGGATCAATTAAACACATCAAAATGAAAGGGAAAAAGGATTTTATGACCCAGGTATGTACCAAGGCCGTAAACACCTCTAAATGTGCCAATATGATAGTTTTAATCCCCCAAAATGGCATAACACTTCATTATAAATTACTAGCAAGGCATTAGGGGCTTTAAACTTCACAAAACTCAAAGAATGAGAGTTTACGGCCGTAAACTCCCTTAGAAGTGTCCGTAGGCTGTAAACTCCCTAATGAAGCCCTTAGAAGCCTTAAACTCACTCATGCCTTTTTGGAAAAGTACTTAGAATAATCCCATGAACAAGCTAGAAGCCTTAAACACCCTAGAACCCTTCACCATGAGTTTACGGCTGTAAACTCATGGTGAGTAGTCCCTGGGCCGTAAACATGGTGTTAGGGGTTTACTCTTGGAGAGTAAACTCCATTCCCTAGCCATACACACCCTTAGACGCTACCCGGGACACCCAAACACTTATCTAAAGTGTTTTCCGCTCCTTTGAGTGCGTATACTTGTTTAATTGGTATTTAATATACTAATTGTATGTGAACATATGTTATCATATGTTAAATAGGTCATTGTGTGTGTTCGAGTCCTTGCATGGCACCGAACGCCCAAACGACACCTTTGTCGGACCTACTTACACCAGGTGAGTTCATACCCCTGAATGAACCTTTTAAATGATTTTACATGTTTTATAGGGGGGGAATACAAGTTAAACATGCCAGTTATCATATCAATCACATGTGATTGATAACCCGCATGCACCAGATTTTACTATACTGTACACTGTTTTACCGAGTAGGACACTATAAATGGCTTTCAAAAAGGGTTTTCACTTGTTTAAATTCTTACTTTTATTGCTTTATCAAAGTTCCATTTTCAAATTGATTTATGAAAGTTTCCTAAAGATTTCTAAAGGTTTTCACACTTATTTTACCAAAGAATACAAATGCGATTTTCCTGAGTATAAAGGTTTTTCCAAGGTTTTCATGTATACTTTTACTTGTTAGTTACTGCTGCTTCACTTATACTTATTTTTAAACTCCTACTCGATAACGCTTTCACTTCGTGATGCGTTTATACTTGTTATTGTCTCTATTTCGCTTATACGTGTAGTCGCTTATACTTGATAGACGCTCTTACTTCACTTATCGTCGTTTCCACTTCGTGATACACTTATACTTCAAGATTCGATTATCCCACTCTGTACGCTTATACTTCACGACTCGGATATTTCACTGTACACTTATACTTCATGACTCGGATGTTCCACTGTACGCTTACACTTCATGACTCGGATATTTCACTGTACGCTTATACTTCACGACTCGGATATTTCACTGTACGCTTATGCTTCACCAGTCGGTTATTCCACACTGCACACTTATACTTCATGATATGATTCCACTTGATACATACTCAAGCGTAGTTAGATGTATGTCTGTGCTTGTATAGATGCATATAAATAATGATTGAAGGACTTAGGAAGGCTTGTCCGCCCTATTTCCTTTTCTTCGTTGAGATGTGGTCTGGTGGGATCGGATTTCCATCCGAAGGTCGTTGATTCATTAGTTATATATTATGTACACAAGCATATACATACGGGTTATTCCAGTTAATTCAGTTGAGAGTCTCTACCTCCAGTTCAGCACTTACATTAGAAATCCACTAGTTGGAAGTCTCTACCTACTATTTGGGATGCATCTTCAGGACACGGCCTTCTCCGTAGTCTAGTTGGTAACCAGAGTCTCCTGTAGGGAGAGTGGACATTGTGTGTATAGATCTATACGGGATTGACAACCCCGCACCCAGACTGCTAGCTATAGTCCCGGCCTACCAAGCCAACGGGTGACAAATGTCACATCTTATAGACGCTTGTAAGGCGTCTGGAACTCTAGTCAGTATGGTTACAAGTATCTCGGGTTACCTTATAATTCTTTGGCCTTAAGGTAACGGTATTTCGCTACCAATTTACACTGTATGCTGGTAATTCATTTCGGAGTCACACTGTTTTGACCTTACAAGACGTATCTTTCATTTGATACTGTCTGGGGTCTGTTATTCACTGTATAGACCTTACCAGTTGTACCTTTCATTTGGTACCTTCTGGGGTCTGAGTCTCTATTTGTTAGACTGAACCAGACGTGTCGTTTGTTCGATACTCTCCTGGAGTCTATAATTTCCTTGCCTTAGTCAGCAGTTCTCACTGCTGAGGCATATGTTATTCCCTGATTTCGTTTGCTTTCCTCAATAATCTAATTCAGTATTTTGATAATGATAGCAATTTAAGGGGAAACCACTTTTTACCACATAACACTGACCAGTCTTGGTAGAAGGCTGCTTTGATTAAAGAAAATATAGGATTTTCTGGAAAGAACTCTAATACACTGTAAACACTTAAACTATTACTTTATAAAGTTATTTGAACGAAATGTCACTAAATACTTATGAACTCACCAACATTTGTAAAAATGCTGATACTCGCTTTTCAAATAACTTGTATTCTCAGGTTAGCATTAGACAGGTACATCCCCGGAGCTGTTGACGAAGATAGCTTAGTACCGCGCTGTATTTAATCTATTAATTGTATTACTTTGATGTATTAATGTAACCTTGTAAAACTATTACTATTAATGCAATGTTTTGTTGTACTTTGATTACTATAATGCATGTGTTGTGATACTTGACATGACGTCATCCACCCCAGAACGTTTCCGCCGTTCCGGTTTTGGGGTGTGACACTTAGTCTTTAATAATGGAAGATTGAAACTAGCGTATGATAAAGTTGTTCTTCAAGAATGAAAGATTGAAACCAGTGTATTCTTAAAGAATGGAAGGATGGAAAAAAGAGGATTGATGTTCAAGAATGTTGCACGTAATGCTGGCGGGTTGAATATAAACATAGGAGATAAAAAACAATGAACAATGAAGAAGAACATCGGGTTTTCATGTTTCGGTTTGGCCCTTTGACAAACATATTATTAAAGAATGTAATATACATTATATTTTTTTGTATATATTTTTCAAGAATATTGTATATTAAACAAAAAATGTAGTATATATATCACAAATAAATTCTTAAAGAATATAGAATAGAATGTTGTGTATATTCGTCAAAATGTTGTATATATTTTTTTTGTTAAAAATTATATCTGTATTCTTTAAGAATGTTAATTCTATAGATATATCATGAATAAAGTTATATTCTTTAAGAATGAAAAAGTGTATGAAATGAAATGGAAAAATATTTGAATGTGTTGACGTTGTATTCTAAAAAAATGATATGTTATTGTATATATATATATATATGTGTATTCTTTAAATGAACTTGTATTCTTTAAGAATGAACTCGTATTCTTCTTCAGGATCTTCTCTGTTCGACTTCATTCTTTATTTATAGGAAGAATTATTTGATTCTTTAGTATGATTCATATTAACAAATCTTAGATATCTAAACAATTAGATTTGATTTTGATCGATTAATTATTTTGAATAAAGATAATTATGTTTTCCTTAATTATCTCAACTTCCATATTGAGAATTAATCAAATTGTCAATTATACACTTATAATTATTAATTTTGGGTTTTTGTTTATTAAAAAGAAATGTTTATGTGTGTTGTGTTCCATTGTAACGATGGTACACCATATAAACTTAGTCATTTATAAATATAATCGAATGGTCCAAAACTTGTCATACATTCACACAATATATATCATTCACATTTAATCCTAACCCTATATATATATATATATATATATATATATATATATATGTGTGTGTGTGTGTGTGTGTGTGTGTGTGTGTATGTGTGTGTGTGTGTTTATGTGCATATACTTACTTATTTATGTGGCATAAATGATTTTTGACCTTTAAAATTCCTAAAAGTTGTTTTATAACTCTTAATATTGGTAAAATTTAAATAATTTTTTTCTCAAACATGAGTTTTGCCATCTAACAAATACATATCACATTTATATGGACAAATTATGGATCATCTCCAATTACATCAATGACATTGATAACAAATTTAGATGATATGCTTCAATCGACCCACTCTTCGATCAATGAGAACTTTTTCACACTTGTGTTTCTCGAACCCGTCATTTAAAAAAAAACAAAGTTCATTATAGTAAATCATGTGTTTCTTGAACCTTTCGTTTCGAAATCAAATTTTAGCAAATCATGTATTTCTCGAACCTGCCATTTGGAAACACAATTTGTGCCAATGCAAATCATAAAGATATAAACATGTCGTTTTATATGAGAACTAATCCAGTATTCCCCCCCCCCTCCCCATTTTGTAGCTCAAATGGAAGAATAAAGCTATTGTTCAACTCTTGGATTATGTTTTTCTTTTTAATTTGGTTTATGCTTTCCCATTTGAATAATACTTTTAGATTATGGTTTATTTATGTAACATCTTGATTAAGGTATTTACATTTGTAACCCCCTGGAATGAAAATTGTTTGCAAAGTTGGTCCCTTTAACATTTTATGAAAAACATGGGTTTAGCAGGTAGGTTGGGCGTTCGTGGTCAGGGTTCAAACCCTATTTTTGTCTCTAGCGAACCCTTATCTCTTGTGTGGGCATTTTTTAGCTTGAGTTTGTATTTTTGTGATCTTGAAGGAGGAAGAAGGAAGGGGAATCACCTTGGGAGCTCAAGGACAACCTAGATCCGTAAGCACATCATCATTTTGCACCACTTGCAGGTGACTTGTAGAGTTGGTACTCGGAGCTGCGTTGTGTTTAGCTATCTTTTCGGACTGAGAGGTGATTTTTCCTCACTTTACATGTGGGTTGAAGGCACCAATGTCGGCCCATTAAGTTATGTTTCGTAGTAGATAGGAGGTTACTATGTGATATTGATAAGTAGAATTGCTTGTGTGTCTGTTGATTGGCTATGTGTTTATCCGTTGCATATATTTGATGGGTTTTGGTCATAAGACATCCTATGTGCTCATACAAACCCTAATGCTTGGATCTAGGTTTCTCTATTGTAGATGCAAGTTATCCAAGACTATAAACCCTAATTCTAGCATATGGAAATAGATATTAACATATAATTAGGTTTAAGATGTTACCTTGATTGTTATGTAGTAATAACAATCCCAATTCCTCCTTGAATTGACTTTGGAAGGCTTAGAGTCACAAGTTTCACTCCTCTAATGGCTTACAAACACCACAAGCAAAAGGATGAAGAGGAGAGAGGATGGAGGCTTCCTAAAACGTGTTCTAACCCTAGAAAAGAAGTTCCACACGTTTTTTGAGCCTTAAGGGTTCTATATATAGTGAGGCTATTAGGGTTATCTAACAAGGAAACCCTAATTTGGTTGCTTAAGCCCTAAGCAACCCATAGACTCCTTTAATCAAGCCCTTGGACGATTTCCTTATGGGCTTCCCATAAGAATTCGTCCACCTCTTGATTTAAGACAATCCATAGCCCAAATTGCAATTATCTTATAATTACAATTCCAATCCCTTAAGTTTAATTAATCTCTTTTAGTCACAAAACTAATTACCAATTAATTATCGACTAATATTAATTAAACAATATGATTTCTCCTTTAATATATTATTCCCATAATATATTAATAAATCATAATTAATCCTTTCTCTCCATAATTCATCCTATCAAGTTGCTTTGGTGAAGGTAACCCAAAAGGACCATGCACCATCGGGTCAAGTACATACCAAAATAGTTATGGACTTAGACACTAATCCAACAGTCTCCCACTTGGATAAGTCTAATAACTATTATGCGTATGACTTCAGATCCTGATCTGCAATCATAGCTTTCCAAAGCCGCTGTCAACTCTGATCCTATCAAATACGTGTGTCCTTAGATAAGGGATCATATATTCCTCCATTCTAGATATCATATGAGACATGATTTCAAATCATTCTCTTTGTACTATATCTCGATTCCCGATTTATGACGACTGAATAATTGAACAAATCAAATTAGCCCTAGCCCGGCCGAGCATTTACGTTTGTAATCACTAAATCATCGAGGGGCCCAAAGATATCTCTTTTATCTTACTTTGAATAAAAGGAATGGATAAACTTTGATACAATGCTTGCTTGCACTCATGCACCGAATCACACACAACAATATGTTTTATAACACCAATTTACTAGTGCGTTTACATATTATCAATGTGCAACCGATTTGCAAGATACAACTCACACATCTCGGTTTCAAGAATATAAGATGTTATCGTCTCACCAATCACTCGTGATACAATCCATGGAGTGATACAAGTGAGCGTGGGTTTAATCCAATGCTCAAATCATATTCATAAGCACTCATGAACGCTGCAGCAAACATTTGCTTATGTCTAATACCTTATAGACAATCCACACACCAATTCATGACAGTCTTCATTCATATCTACTTCCAACATATGAACGACTGTGGCCCGTTCGAATAATTCGATTATTCTTAATAAATTCAATTATTCTGGAAGTTAAAACATGCAAATGTGAAACACAAGAATAATACTAATCCCATATGGCCTCAACCCTTTGAGCATAAATAAAACCCCTTTTATTTATCACCATATTGATTACTCATTATTTGTCGTTTCGGTAATCAACTTCTTACTTGAATTATTACACTTGTCCCATGCTCCTAGCATGCACACAATGTTTACCTATGGTCCTTACTTTGTGAAATAGATCACGTTGAACACATTTCCAATCATTCTCATTTTACAACTCCAAATCATTTTTCCATAAGTGTAAGAATATCAAATTCTTGTTACTTATAGAATATGCTAGATTCTAACATTTTATGCAATTATTCTTTCGTAATGTCACTGTACCAAAGTCACAAAGACTATTGCCAATGATATTACAAAGTCTTTTATCGGGGATTGTTACAAGACAATTCCTTAGATATGATGTCTCTCACTCAAAGTACATTCCTTTGAGCATCCTTTTGCATAAAGGTTTCTAATCTAGACATAGATTTTCAATATTCAATTCCCAACATGGACACGCTTCCATATTTTCCATATGACAACTCATTCTTAATAGAATCTTTTCTATTCATGATAATGTCGATATTGTCCATCCAATATGGAAACATTTCCATATTTTCCAATACTATACTTCCAACTACTCACAAGCGACCAATCCTCGTCGAACTTTGGATTGTCCTTTGATAGTTGTTTAATTATTTTAGTCAAAAACCAATTCTAGTCCCTTTTCCCTCTAAATGCGCTCGACATTTGGAAAATTTTAGAATGGTCAAATATCAAAGCATTTGCAATCGATCCTATACCCGAAGCGTATGGGACACAACGCATAATGTTTTATTTGCTATGTTCTCAAAATTCAAATTGTGAAGAGGAATGCCGTAATCATAATCGAAATTTTAAGAACACACTATATACCATTTACTAAATCTATTAACATTCCACAACCTAAGCCTTTAGATTTGAAATGAAGCATAATATTCTCTCCCTTAATTATAGCAAAACAACCTTTCAACTCTTACAACTTTGCAAAGTATGACTCTTGTTTTCTATAATTAATATTGCTAACCTTGCAATACTTTCCTTAATAATCATACAATCATAACATTTATGCTCCCACTATCATGATGATTATTATAAAACATAATACTTATGCTCCCACTAGCTTCGACATGTATTCATCTTAACTTTTAGACAAACAATGCTTATTGAATTTCTTAAGTTCATGTTTCTAATACTTAGTGCTTTGATAATCTTTTATCAAGGCTTCTTGAACTTTTACACCTTTGCCTTAGATAGTTCATATGTGTGTCTAAACAATTAAGACTAATTGCCAAACCTCACAATTCAAATCATGGAAAGGGATACCGTAACCATAATCGAATTTGAGAATGCAATTTTACAATCACTATCTTCTTAAAATCTTTCTTAGTGAAAGCGTTTCCTCACAATCATTTTCATGAAGGAGGAAATCTTATGACACTTAGATTTGAGCGGTGTATGTGTTCCTATCCATGTGAATTTGTTAAAACCAAAGTTTACGACAAATTCAAACTCATATGGACCGAACTTTCTTAATCTTGATTTCTTGCCTTATGGTAGCACAGCTGCCCACCACATCTTCCAAGTAGTTAAGCATCTCACCTTTTCCTATCAATGTACCTTTCATTGATTAAGGTGCTTTGCCTTTTATGCGTTCAAAATGAGAACTCATAGAACTCACATGCATAATTAACTCGATTGGATTGGCACGGAAACCAAATAATGTCATCACGATAGGTTTTAAACCTCAACTCGTGTGCTAGTGATGATCGATAAGGTTTATCAAGACTATTAAGACTCCCACTTACTCCTTGACATATAAGATTCTCTTGTCAAAACATTTCTTGACAAACAAATATTCAAGAGTTAGTGTAGTTTTTATCAAAACACTTCATAAATTGGTCTTAGTTGGTCTTTGTTTTATCCAAGACATCACAACTTTCCACATTTGATGAATGTTATAAACCTTACTTTTTCACTCGATGTCACAATCTTAACTTTAATACTTGTTATAGGAACGAAGTATGATTGACTTATTGATTTAACCATTTCTTCAATTCTTGATTCCTCTTCTTAGACATACAATTGTACTAAGACTCATTTAGAGGATCAATTGAGATATGGTTCTTAATTATTAAGACCTATCATAAAGCATAAAAGGTACTCTCCCATCTTCTTAGAATGGAGAAACTTTTATCTTTCTGCGTACTTGATTCTTCTTATTCATTTTGCTATTGATTTAAACCTTTTAAATCAATTCTGACTTACACTTAATCTTATAAGTATAATCATATTTACTAAACCTTTAGTAAATCATGACGAATATCTTTGTTACTCTTATGGTGAACTTTGAACAACACGCAACTTTGTGTACTTGATCTCCTTCACTTGACACTTTGTCAATGAATTAGTCTAATTTCCAAATATGAAATTTCTCATTCATTGTGTAATCAAGTTGCATGATTCCAAATTTCTGTCCAATTGAAACTTGGGCGATGAGAAACTCTCCCTATTTGGTAAATTCTCGACTTTCCATAAATAATATAATTAAGAATCCAATCCATTATTGCTAATAATAGAAACATTCAAACATCAATTTTTTTTACATACGCCATTGCAAGGATAAATAAATAGTATAAAATCAAAATTTTATTTTATTGCGGAAAAATTTGTCCTTACAATGCATCTCATTGAAAAAAACTATGCTAATACATATTTCTTAGCAATCTTATTCTAACTCTAAGTAGTAGCTCAAGAATCTAATCTTCGAGAAATGCTATCGAAATCCATTCCTTCACGGTTAGATTCTGCTCACTTCTTCCCTTAAGCTTCCTTTCTTTTCTTCGATCCTACAAAACATCAATTGTAATCTTATCACATTTTGTATTAAGAATCTAGAACAGAAGCTTAAAAGAGTTAGTTAATGGATTTTACCTATATTAGAGCCATACGTTTCGACTCTCCCATCTCTTAGATCTCTTAGGTAAATGGGGCAGCTTCGTCTCCAATGCCCCCTCTCTTGGAAATAAAAGCAAATTGACTCTTTTGGAACAACACATGGAACTACTTCAGACATCGCCTTTCTCTTATGATCAAACTTTTTGTTCATTGCATGTCTTTCGTCGCCATTGTCTACATCCATAGAGCTCTCGAAGGCAGATTCACCAATCAACATTGCTTTTCTATTGCGCCAAACCATTGCTGATTCAGTAGCAACAAGCATATAGGTGAGATCTATAAGGGTCACGTCGTAGTTCATCATATAGTACTCTCTTACGAACTCACTATATGAGTTAGGAATTGAATGAAGAACCCAATCAACAGCCATTTCCTCACAGACAATGGATCCCAACATTCTTAACCTATCAATGTGTGACTTCATCCCTAGGACGTGTGCACACACCGACTTTCCTTCTTTATGTTTACTTGCCAAAAGGGCTTGAGTGATCTTGAACTTTTCAAGCCTTTGAACTTGTGGGTTAGGGAGAACAATTGGAGGAGGTGGAGTAAGAGAAGCATGATCTCTTGTTCCTCGATCAAATCGTGGAATATCATCTTCATGTGGAATGCTTGTTCCACGGGATTTGGGAAGACCATAGTTGTTGAACTTTGACATCTACGAAACGGGAGAAAACAAATTCAAGTTAGTTGATTGATTGAGTCCTTAGTAAATCACCCAAATGAAATACTAAGGCTAGGACCCAACACAATATTCTACAACTCGGGAGAGGGATGTCGTAACCCAAATTGCAGAACATTTGAAGGTAAGTGAATGACGATTCACAAATTTCCACCATGAAAAACGAAAAAAGGAATTTAAGTTTTAAATCTATGAAAACTCCTAGATCCTTTGAGATTCATTTAACTTTCAATGACATGTTTGAATCTTGATATGCCCCTCTTGTTTGTGACTGGGATGCCGAGGATCACAAAGCGGGTGTGAATAACCATGCAAACTACATGGTGCCCTCACATGTTTCAGTCACTTATTCGATGTGCCGGTAAACCACACACGCTCCACCGAACTATGACAAACATTGAGTCACCCTTTGCTACCTTTGCTTAGAACCATTTAGTGTGCCGGTAAACCACACACGCTCCACTAACGTCTTCGCAATGGCACAAAGTGTAATTTCATGGAATTGCATCAATTTACTTTTGCCTAAGTAACTAAGATTGGGAATTTTATGAAAGCATTTAGTTACTTTTATACTTTATTATACTTATAATGGAAGGTTTCGTCCTATCCTACCCGTTCGGCTAACGACCCTCCACTAGTCAAGAGTGCGGTGGGTAAGAGTGGATACCCATTCAATCGCTATTTTATAGGCAATTTCCTTAAACACCCTTTATAGACCAGCTTCGTGAATGAGACCTACTAACGGTAAGACTGACTTTTACTCATACATATATATAATGTTAGACTTTTAATGTTATATATATAGTATAAGGTGTATTTTACACTTTTAAAATATTAGGTGGTCAAATTTAACAATTATACTTTTAATCCAATTAAATTTTAAACCAAAAACTTTATGGATTTACTAAACCTCTTTTAATTATACACCTTAATTAATTAATAAAACCATAAGGGTGTGATTTGAACTTTTTCAAAACAATACTAGGATTTTAGAATTTAACATTCCTAATTAAACTTTTAATTAACTTTTAAATTCCAAAACTTGAGGGCAAGTTTTTGAAACATTTCAATATATTAGGGTTTAGAATTTAAATATACATCAAAATTAAACTATTAATCAAAATTTAAATTCCAAAACTTGAGGGCAAGTTTTGAAACCTTTTTCAAAACATTAGGGTTTCAACTATTTAAATTTCAAAACAACAAAACTTTTGAGGTCAAATTTAAACTATAAAACCTAAAGGGGAAAATATGAAACATTTCATAACATAAGGATCAAATAACAAATAATCTAAATTAATATTTAATCACATAATTATCCATATTTGATTTATTTAATGATTTCTTGCAAAACAATTTACCAATTTAATCAAAATAATTAATCAATTATCACATAAGGAAACAAATATTTTATTAATTGATAATTATCTTCAATTAGATCAAGAATATAGTCAAATATATCATAAAATCGGATTTATATTGATCTAATATGATAAGGTAACTATCCATAAGCAAAAACAGCAAGAAATCCCGGTTTTCCCTCTCATTGACCAACCGACTCGTCGAGTCAGACATGGACTCGTCGAGTTCAGCATGCACTCGGCGAGTTCTTCTAAAAAACTCGACGAGTTTTGACCCCTGAAGCACAAAATTTGAATTTGTTCAACATATCAAGCATCAATACAATAGAAACCAATCAAGGCTCTGATACCACTGATGGGTTTTGGTCATAAGACAACCTATGTGCTCATACAAACCCTAATGCTTGGATCTAGGTTTCTCTATTGTACATGCAAGTTATCCAAGACTATAAACCCTAATTCTAGCATATGGAAATAGATATTAACATATAATTAGGTTTAAGATGTTACCTTGATTGTTATGTAGTAATAACAATCCCAATTCCTCCTTGAATTGACTTTGGAAGGCTTAGAGTCACAAGTGTCATTCCTCTAATGGCTTACAAACACCATAAGCAAAAGGATGAAGAGGAGAGAGGATGGAGGCTGCCCAAAACGTGTTCTGACCCTAGAAAAGAAGTTCCACACGTTTTTTGAGCCTTAAAGGTTCTATATATAGTGACGCTATTAGGGGTATCTAACAAGGAAACCCTAATTTGGTTGCTTAAGCCCTAAGCAACCCATAGACTCCTTTAATCAAGCCCTTGGACGATTTCCTTATGGGCTTCCCATAAGAATTCGTCCACCTATTGATTTAAGACAATCCATGGCCCAAATTGCAATTATCTTATAATTACAATTCCAGTCCCTTAAGTTTAATTAATCTCTTTTAGTCACAAAACTAATTACCAATTAATTATCGACTAATATTAATTAAACAATATGATTTCTCCTTTAATATAATTCCCATAATATATTAATAAATCATAATTAATCCTTTCTCTCCATAATTCATCCTATCAAGTTGCTTTGGTGAAGGCAACCCAAAAGGACCATGCACCATCGGGTCAAGTACATACCAAAATAGTTATGGACTTAGACACTAATCCAACAATATTGACATGGGATGGTGGGTTGAGGTCGTAATACTTTGTGCTGTAATCCAAGACACTCAACATAATCTAATAGGGAGGTTGTGGACCGAGGAAATCCAACTGAGAGATTATGGGCCAAGGTAATCCAACCGGGAGGTTGTGGACCCAGTATGCTATATGTAGGGAAATCTAACTGGGAGGTTGTGGACCCAACATGCATTATGTATATATGTTTTGATTGTGAGTGGTACTTTAGGGGAACTCACTAAGCTTTGGCTTACAGTTTATGTTTTATGTTTCAGGTACTTCAGATGATCGGGGTAAAGCAAATGCGTGATTGTGCACATCCTCCTGATTTTATGTTATTCAATTTTAGGATACTATGATATTTGATTATTACTTTTGGGAACAATATTTGGTAACAATTATGACTTTTGGTTGGAGTTTACAAATAAAATTTTTACCTTGATTTTTGGGATGTTACGATTTATCTTTAACATGTTTCTCGATATAATTTAAATTCCTTATAAAATTATTTTATATGTGTGACCGAATTTAAATTATTTTCACTTTTGGGCATGCATATTGGGTCAGTTGACTGCCTGGTTGATAGTGGTACAACCCACACAATCCTAAAATACCAGGATTATTTTATCATCCTTACGCCTAAAGTAACTTCGTTGACAACCATTTCGGGCCCATCGAACCTAGTTGCAGGCTTTGGTAAAGCCTAGTTTATGGTGTCAAATGGTATTGTTTTAACCATAAATGAAGCCTTATGTTGTCTAAGTTCTAGTAGAAACTTGTTGAGGTTTAAGGATATTTGAGAAAATATGTTTCACCAAGAAACTACTCGAGAGAATGGTATTGAATATCTTTACATTACCTCCACTAAATATGACCAAAAGTGTATCTTGGAGAGGTTGTGATGTTTTTGGAATGGTTTGTATCTTACCACGATCCAAAATATTGAAATCAATTTTATCATTTGTCGAGCCCCCGTTGATGAGGTAACTTATATGTTATGGCATAATGGTTGGGACACCCGAGTCAAAAATATGATGATTCGAACAATTAATGCATCTCATGGGCATCCGCTCAAAAGAAAGAATTTTGTGATTAATCTAAAAACCCTATGCCAAGCATGCTCGAATGGAATGACACATCTAAAACACTTCACGTAAAATCTACAAAAGTGGTTTCCTGTTTCTTGAGAGAATTCAAGGGGATATTTATGGACCTATCCAACCGACATGCGGACCATTTCAATATTTCATGGTATTGGTTGATGCATCAACAAGATGGTCACACATCATTTTTTTATCCACAAGGAATGCATCATTTCCTAAACTCCTAGCCCAAATCATTAAATTGAGGTCTCATCATCTGAATTATCTGATAAAGTCGATTCAACTTGATAATGTTGCAAAGTTTATGGCGAAAACATTTAGTGACTATTGCATGACATTGGTCATTGATCTTGAACACCCCGTTCCGAATGTTCATTCCCTAAATGGTCTTGCATAAGAATTTATTAAACATATACAAATAATTGCGAGAACTTTGGATATACGCAGGAAACTTCCTATTTCTGCATGGGGTTATGCAATATTGCACGTGGTTGCATTGACCCATCTAAGGCCCATGGCCACCCAACCACTTTCTGCATACAATTTGGTAACTATATATGATCCTGATGTCTCACATTTACGTGTATTTGGGTGTTTAGTCAATGTTCTAATTGAACCTTAAAAGCGTTTGGATTTTGGACCTCAGAAACGACAGGGAATAGATGTTTGTTATGAATCCCTGTCCATCACACACTATTAAGAGCCTATGACAGGCGATCTATTTAACGCTAGATATGCAGATTGTGACTTTGTTGATACAATCTTCCCATCGTTAGGAGGATATTTTCACGTTAATGCTGTATGAAATAATGTAGCATGTACCCAATATTTCTCATATGGATCCTCCAATTGCACTTGGTGATAAGGAAGTGTAATGAATCCTAAGTCTACAAAATGTTGCTAATTAGCTGCCAGACGCATATAATGACTTAGAAAATGTCACGAGATCAACTATAAATGCTGAAAATGTGCCTACAAGGATAGACGTCATGTTCCATTTGAACATGTTGCACCGATGATACCACCATGCAAAGGACGCTAACATCGGCTGTCCAGTCCTCCGCCCTTCCCAAGAAAATAGGAAGACCAGTTAGTTCCAAGGATGTTTTGCCTAAAAAATGGAGAATCATATCGCTTCAATTTTGCCACACAAGATCATTAAGGATCACGGAAGTGTATTAGAGGAGCGCATTCCCGATGAAACACCAATTCCTCATCATCCCGATAATATTTAAATATTTGTCGAGTATGCTAGCTTAGATGATATTTTTAAGCGAAACGAGACTGTCATCGATGATGTGTTCATATATGTTGTGGGCACTGACATTATGAGCAACAATTACATGGAACCACATACTATTATTATGTGTCAACGTAGAACGGACTGGCCTCATTGGAAATAAGAAATCCAGGAATAATTGGATTCCTTAGTGTTAAGAAGAGTGTTCGGACCCATTGCTCCTATACCTACTGATGTTAAACCAATTTGTTATAGATAGGTATTCGTAGGGAAGAGTAATGAGAATAATGAGATTGTAAGATGCAAATCTCGCCTCGTGGCACAAGGCTTTTCTCAATGCCATACAATTGATTAATAGGTGATGTATTCTCCTGTAATGGACATTATAATGTTCCGCTACTTAATCAATTTAGTAGTTTCTGAAAAACTGAATATGCAGCACATGGATGTGGTCATAGCCTATCTCTATGGGGATCTAGACACAAAGGTATACATGAAATTCGCTGATGTACTTAAGTTGCCTTAATCAAGTAGTTTCGGACCACAGAACACGTTCTCGAAGACTGAGACATTTAGTTTATGGATTGAAACAATCTGGGTGGATGTGGTATAACTGTCTAAGTGAGTACATGATCAAGTTGGGAATATTTTAATAACAAAATATGCCCGTGCATGTTTATTAAGAAATCCACTACATGATATGTGATTGTCATAGTCTATGTAGATGATATGAATCTCATAGGAACCTTGAAAGAGTATTTTTGGAAACCGCTGACATCATGAAGAAGGAATTTGAGATTAAAGATCTTGGGAAAAGACGGTATTGCCTCAGCCTGAAGATCAAGTACCATAAAGATGGGATTTTCCTCCATTAAGAAAACTACATGCAAAAGAAGATGAGGCACTTTAGTCATCATGACCTGAAGCCTTATCTACTCTCATGTACGTTCATTCTCTAGACATTAAAAAGGACCCATTCCATCCAAAGGAGGACAATGAAGAGATATTGATCCCCGAGTGTTCATATCTAGGTGCAAAAGGTGCATTATTATACGTAGCCCAATGTATTAGGTCGAACATCTTGTTTGCTGTGAATTGTCTTGATCGACACAACAATGCGTCAACACACCACCAATGGAATGGTATTAAAAACATCTTCCGTTATCTTAAAGGTACTATAGATATGGGTTTATTCTATCCCAATGTGTCATCGATTGGATCAAGTCTGAATAATGCTCGAGATAACACAACCCTTGTCGGCTATGCTGATGTAGGTTACTTATCAGACCCACATAAGGGACGTTCCTAATTTGGTTGTAGGGGTCGAAACGTGTATAGCGAGGAGTCGAAATTGGTTGAGTATGTAAGGGTTTAAAATCTAAATGATTTCGACTCTCTATGTATTTATAAGGCATTATTTGTAGTCGAAGCTAGAACGTTTAGAACTTGTATTTTTTGCTAAGTCTGTTGTACCCTATAAATAGTGTAGGTACCAGAGTTGAGAGTAACTTTTTTGCTCTTTAGTTTATAAAGACTCTCAAATACTTTGTGCTCTCATCAAACTAATACGAGCCAATCGGATCATATTTACATGATGTGTTCTTACTGCTTTCTTTGATTGATTTTGTGTTCGTTTATCAGTTCTAACTCACATTAATTGCTATCAAAGCAGGATTCATCCAATCAATTTCAGTTTTCTCACATTTTACATATTTTTAAATCACTCTTTCCTATTTAAAATATTCTGCAATATTGAATCAGAAAAACTTGTTTTAATTGATTGTTTTGTTTCGATTCTGCACTCTGTTTGTTATATTGAGTGATTACTGGTCAATTCATATTTGATTATCCTTTTAGATCTCTCTTTTTTAATCTAAAATCTCATTTGTCCGCACAACAATGACGAACCTTGTCACAACTAGAAATTTTGTGTCTTGTAATCACTACATTCAAGTAAAATGTAGAATCCAAAAACTTAAAAGCATGTATGATACTTACTCTATGACAACAGAATTTCAATCAAATACACCATACAAGTGCTACAAATAGTCAATAAGCAATTGAAAACCCTAGAAGGTTCTTGTTAAGTCCACTTTGGACTAGGACTTCCTTATTGAACCCATTAGGCCAATAAGCCTCCAATTTGACTATCATGAGATTAGAACCTTTAAATGGGCTCTAATTGGACCCAAATTTATTTATTTCAACATTTTGGGCCATATTGGGCCTAGAATGAAATAAATTAAATATTATGAATCATAATTAACTCAAACTAGCCCAACAAAGTGTAAAAATCATATTATATTTTTGTTTGGGCCAAAAATCATCCAAACTAACTATAATATAGGCTTAGGGGCATTAAAGTCCAATGATCTCCTTCCCTTCCAAATTCTCGGCCCAAAGCCCAAATCCAAGAAGAAAGGAGTTGACCTAATCCTTGCTACCTCACTTATATCCTACATATCTCCATGCATGAACCAACATGCATCTAGGATTGTCAACTCACCTCTCTCTCTTCTCTTCTTCTTGACTTCGGCCGAAAGCACCCACACACACACACACACTTCATCACTTTTCACACATCAAACACTCTCAAAAACACCTTCACCTCTCTTCACTAAATTTTTGAAGATTCAAGGGCATTTCAAGGAGATTTTTCACAAGAATCACCATCCAAGGTAAGGTTATACTTAAATCTATGATCTAAGTTCCTTGATCTATCAAAAATCTCTTCCTAATCCATGCAAAAATCATGATCTTGCATCCTAGAAACACCTCAAGGCCGAGATCTTCATCAAGGTGTTCTAGGGGCCGAAAATCACCTCATTTTCTTCCATCTTTTCTCCAAAACTGAAACCACACCCAAAGGTGAGCTTCATACCCCCTATTTTTCGGTTTTTACAAGTTTTGTGGGGGGGGGGGGAATACAAGAAAATGTGTAGATCTATGAGTATATGTATGTTTTGTATGATTTCTATGTTTATATACATGTTTATATGTGATTATGGTGTTGAAACTAGTCAAAAAGCCCTTAAAATTGAGATTTGCATTAGGATGTATGAAACAAGTGTTAAACATATTGCTATACACAAATCATTTCTAGAAAAATAGCCAACTTGGTTAACATGAACTTATTGGGCTAAAAATCCCATTTTTGGACTCAAAATGTTAAAAACAAGAAGTTAAAGGGCCCAAAATGTCAAAATACAAATTCTGAAGGATGAAATGATTCAAAACAGTTTCCATAAGTTATTTTTCTGGAAATATTCTCTTGGAAGGATTAAAATGTGAATTTTTAAGCATAATGGGCCAAAAATGAACTTTTCGGCCCAATAAAGCACAATATGCGAGATTTTCAAATTAGAAGGGCTGAAGCTGTGATTTTCTGTAAAACAGGGGACTACTAGTGCTCCAAGCCCATTTCAAGGGTTAAAAATGCTTTTCATATTTAAAAGGGACCAAAAATGCAAAAATATTCTATTTTGGTTCAAAAGTGTAAAAACTGCGAAATTAAGCATTCTAGCCGAGAAAAATTTCTTTTGGTGGACTAAAACTGTTTTTCAAATAACTTTGGGCTGAAAAATAACTTTTCTACAAGTTTTGATACTAAAGTGTCAAGAAAAATAGTTTGAGGACTAAAATAGAAATTATTTTATATAAAGGATTAAATGTGTAAATTATCCAAAAGAAAAGGGGCTGCAATAATGAAACATCCTAAAGTTGTAAATAATAAATCCGTCATGATGAAATTCTAACATCTCGACTATCGGCAAATTATAATACACCTTCAACACCAAAATCGTTATCAAACGAATTGATTCGGTCTCGAATCAATAACAAATCCGAAACTACTAACGCGACGACACTTCAATACACACATGAAACTCTTGGGAACTCAATACACATGCGGGAATACACCAGACGTCGATACACCGTCTTTGGGCCCAAAAGTTTCAAATCATGTTTGTTGGGCCTAGCTAGCCCAATGGCATGATCTTTAGGCCCGAAGGAAACTCGCTTACATGTAGTTGGGTCTTATATGACCTAATTTCGTGTAAAAGGACTTTTACAGGCTTTGTGCTGTTGGACCCCAAGGGCCCTCTGGTGCTGCTAGTAAAGTCGAGAATTCACCAAATACGAGTCGGACTAAGGGTCCTTCGCATTCACGATAGCCTTGAACGACGTAGGGAAATACCGGGGTTTCGCACCCTCTTCTTTTCCCCTCGGTTGTGGGGCTACATGAGTCCGGGTGGTTGGGTTAACTGAATAGTGCAAACGACGCTTAAGGGATCGTTTGTACGGTTGTCAACTGGTCGTTTTCATTAATGTACGTTTACAATAATTCACAATCCGCAATTAATCCAACGTCTCCGGAGCTCAACGAATACACCTGTCGTAACGAAGAAACAAAACATAAATTATTTAATGCAAAGTAATAGGGAAACGTCGGGTTTTCCTAGGGTTTTCAATTAATACACCTCCGAATTACATACCGAGTCTTACAAATCGTATTCTTACATTTATAGAAACAAACAAACATACTTACGGATCTTCACACTTTTTGTACTAAGTTCTTTTCAGAAAATATCGGATTTTCTGGTGATTTTCAAACAATGCAAACCACTATATTTCACACATTACTCATGAACTCACCAACATTTCATATGTTGACGTTTTTCAAAATACTTGTATTCTCAGGTAACCGGTAAACCGAAGGGAAAAATATACTCAGTGATGTCTTGTTGTTGTTTAACTAGTATTGAACAATCTACTTTTGAGAATGTAATGTTTTGAGACTATGTACTGAATGTAAACGCTATCAGTTGTAATATTCCAATGCTTGGTATTGTATGATGTTATGTTTCATGTATATTCATTGTGATGGTATTCAATTGAGTCACAACAGCCCCCGGACGTTTCCGCCGTCTGGTTCGGGGGTGTGACAAACTTCAACATGAACACTATGTCAAGTTTCTCACACATGCTTAGATCATCTACTAAGATTCTGATGCTCATTCCAAAATACTATGGGTAGTGGGCCGACGGAATGGAGGACTATTAATAGATGAAGATCTTTGGAGATGCGTCAAAAGTTGTAATCGTTGTGCGAATATGGCTAAATATGTTGGAACTACTGGTTCTACTACTGAAATGACTATGCAAAGGGAATGATCATAAGCGAATAAGAAGAAATATCTTTGTGAACTGTGTGGTGCTCTTCCACCTGTAGTTTACAATTATGTCCGAAATTATAAAAATGCAAAGGAGATTTGGAACATTTTGAAAGAAAAATATCAAGACAATGAGAAGACAAAGAAAAGCTATGTGAACCAGTGTTTGTTGGAACTGGTTCAGTTGAAGAAGATGGATAACGAATCAATAGAGTCTTGCTATGATCGTTTGAATGAACTGATATTCAAATGTACGCAATAGAGTGTTACTTGTTCGACTCTTGAGTACAACCTTACTTTTCTGATTGGATTGAGAAAAGAGTGGAGAAACATTAGCCTCATGATCAAAACTCCAGAGAGTTTCGATGGTTATTTGTTAGATAATCTGTATAATATTCTTAAAGCTCATGAAAGTGAGATAAATGAAATTGTTGAAGAAGGAAAGATAAGTTTGGGAGAACCATTGGCACTGATGTCAAAAGTGTCTGCCAAGGTTTCTGAATTCGAATTTGCTGAAGAAGAAAAACTTGAGGAAAAAGGCTTTCTGGTTAACTCTAATAATGAAGCGGTGGCTTACTACTCAAATAACAAAGTGAAGAAATTCTTCAAAAAGCTATTCAATCTTAAGTACAAGAACAGTAATGAGTTTAAGGGGAATAGCTCGACTGTAAAGAGTGTGAAGGTTGATTTGAAGGAGGAAAAGAAACAAGTGAAGAACGTGGTTGAGAAGAAGGAAATGAAGCTCATAGGTGATTCACATTATGATTCCAATTAATGCAATGGGTCGAACCACTTAGCAAAGGATTGTATGTTGAGAAAGAAGGAAGAGAAGAAGGAGAGAGTGAAGGACGTAGGATATTATGCAGGAAAGATTGAGGAGATAAAATATCGACCCAAAGGAATCTCTTTGATGGCTAAAGGAGGAGATGAAGACGAAGGAACATATCAAATCCGGTCTTCAGGGTCAGATGATGAAGAGATGTGAAATCCTATGCATGGAGCAATTTATGCGCAGTTTGAAGGAGGTGATTCTAATGAAGATAAGATCTCAAGAAGGTGTTCCATCTCAACAAGTGCTGACAAATCTCCTATGACAATGAAGCTACATGATCTTCTTGAGTCTCTTATTCCTTCAAATACTTATCATGTTGTTTTAACAGAATTTGATGATAATCTTTCTTATCTTAATGATATGTTGATATCCATGAGTAGAGAAGCTTAATAAGCGAAAATATTGCTATATGATGCTCAAAACAAATTGGAAGTTAAGAAGAGTGTTATTGAGAGTTTAGAGCTTAAAATAAGAAATGTTACAGTAGACAGAGATTATGTTAGGATAGATAACATGTTATTAGTCAAACAGAAGAACATTTACTATAATTCAGCTAAACGCTTGTATGCTAAAGTAACTGAGCTGCATCATTCATCTTAAATATGTAAGAACAACATCGAAAGTTGCTTCCTTTCTTGGATTTTAAGAGAAAAATAGATTGATGAAACTTTTTATGATTGTGAAGAGAAGATATCTGAAGATGATAAGATTCCTAATGATTCATATGCATATGGAATAGTTAAGATTGATGATTACTTGAATCTGATGATCTTGTGCATATTGTTAATGAAACATTGACTAGAAATAAACTAGTCAAGATTTTGAACATGTTTGAGAAGTCGACATTTGATTGTCAATTTTGCTGATATCGAAGATGATTATGATAATATCAGTGAAATTGAGACCGAGGAGAGTGAGACACATATTCCTAGAGTTGTAGTTGAAAAGGTCTATGAAGCATCAAAGGAGTACCCAAAGGTGTTGAAAGATAAAGGAAAACATTATGTGTAATCAAATTATGCGGTCTATCCAAGGCTAAAGTGTACAGATGAACTTGGGTTTCCAAATCATGTATTTGTCACTTCAGGAAATGGCAATATGGTAAATCCAGAATTGGACAAATTGGTCAAGGAAAACAATAAAGGAGTGACACAAGAAGGTTTTTATTCGATCCAAAACACTATCGAAAATGGTTTGAACAAAAACTTAACAAATTTTCAACAACAAAACCCAAAATGTGTATGAGCAGTAACAACTGAAAAATCAAGTGTTCATAATAAAAACAAAGAAAAAAAATTAACTCTTTGCCCAATCCTTCAAAATCTCAAAAGATGAAAACACATTTTTTCAAAGAAAAAGTGGAGAAATTAGTTTTTAAGGAAGGTGTTTCGAATTACAAAGCATGAAACAAGGCCTATTGGAAAAATGTAAAAACTTTTAAAAAAACAAAATTTTTTTAAGAAAAAATCATTTGAAAACATTCAGACATATTCTCAAAATAAGACGTCATTTCAAAACAAACCGTCTCAAAGGCAAAGTGGTTTTTAAAAAGTTCAAAACATTGTTCAAAATCAATTTCGACTACATAATGTTTAAAATCATGGAAATGGAAAATATGTTCAAAATTATAATTAAAGAAATTTTAGTCAAAATTATGGAAATGGACGTTTCACTCAAAAGAAGGAACAAATGAATTTTGTTCAAAATAATGGACGAAGGAATTTTAGTCCAACTCATGATCAAAGACATTTTGATCAAAATCAAATGGTTTTTCACCAAAATGGTGTTGGTTATCGTAATCAGTACCAAAATCGATTTCAAAATCCACCAAAAAGGTCATTTTCAAAATGAGATTTTTAAAAACTAATGTTCAAGGAAAGCAAAATTAACCTTTCAAACCTAAAAATCCACACTTTTCGAATCTTAATTCAAAGTAGAGGATGAAAGCATCATTTGTAAAAGGGAGAGCTGATGTAAGGAACATCAATCATTGGCTGGACGGAATAAGAAAACAATATCAGTCGGGAAAGTATTCTCAAGGGCAAATCCAATCTGCTTATGAGAAGTACTTAAATGATTCGATGTGTGGAAGTATGTCGTCATAGGAATCAAATCCAATAGTGAGAAAATGGAATGAAATTCCAAAGAAGAAAGTTGATGGATTTCAGAGAAAGGATGAAAAAGAGAAAGTCAATGTTGAACCTTTCCCATTGAATGATTACATTTTGATGCCTAAAACCAATGAAATTGACATAATTAATAGTTTCAATTTGAAAGTTCGTAGTTGGGTAATAGGTTCTTCATTGCACAATGTGTTTCAAGCTAATGTCCAATGACCCAAAAGGTCATCGGGACCTTAATTCTTCTGATTGATTGCAAGTAGTACGTGACAAGCAATATGATGAGAATTGGTATATCGATAGTGGTTGCTCGCATCACATGATTGGAAGAAAAGATAATTTAAGAGATTTTCAAAAGTTGGACAGTGATGGAGTTGTAAAATTTGAAAATAACAAGTGTAAAGTAAAAGGATACGACAAAGTAACGAATAGGAAATTCATGGTGAATCGAGTGGCGTATGTCGACGGACTAAAGCATAATCTGATTAGTGTTTCGCAAGTTGTTGTGGGCACTAGCAATCTGGTTCTTTTTTATGAGGAAGTAAGTATTATCTCTAATATAGAAACAAAGGAAATTCTCCTAAATTAGAAACGAAAAGGAAATATACTCGCTCTTGACATTAAACCTATTGTTGGAGTTCCCTCCGTGTGTTTGTTGTCGAAAGCTTCCTTAGACCTCAGCTAGTTATGGCATCGACGACTTTCCCATCTTAACTTCAAAAATCTTAACAAACTTGTTTTAAATGATCTTGTTCGAGGTTTACCTGTCTTAAAATTTGATAATGATTCGTTGTGTGCTGCATGTGAATAAGGTAAGCAGCGTTGACAAGGTTATCCAATCGTAATAGATACAAAAATCATCGAACCTTTGGAACTTCTTCACATTGACTTGTGTCGACCTTCGATTGTTGAGACTCTCAATAAAAAGAAGTACATATTATTTATTTTTTATGATTTTTCCAGGTTTACTTGGGTTTTCTTTCTTCGACAGAAGTCTGAAACTGCTCAAGTGATGATTGACTTTATCAAGAAGATAGAGTTGAGTTTAAAGAAGAAAGTTCGATGAATTAAGAGTGATAATGGATCTGAATTCAAGAATCAAATTCTACATTTGTTCTTGATTGATTTAGGAATATCACACAACTGTTCGTCTCCTTACACATCGCAACAAAATGGTGTTTTCAAAAGGAGGAATCATTCTTTATGCGTAGCTGCAAGAACAATGCTCACTTACACGAACTTGCCTCAATATTTTTAGGCAGAAGATGTTTCGACTGCTTGTTTCACACAAAATCGTTCTTTCATTCATCATCATTTCAATATTAGACCTTATGAAATAATAAACAAGAGGAAACCTAATGTTAATTTTTTTCAAGTTTTTGGGTACAGATGCTTCATTATGAATCTCAAGGACAACCTCTCTAAATTTCAGTCTAAAGCTAATGAAGGAATCTTCTTGGGTTATTCTCACTAATCTATTGCCTATAGGGGTATGAACAAACGAACGAGGAAGATTGAAGAAACTTTCAATCTTACATTCGATGACTATTATGTCAAAACACTCGAACAGTCTTTCGTTCAAAGCCTATAATGGCTAAATCAAATGTTGAATCTAAAATCATGAATTCTTATGATATGGTTTTGATTTGACTTTTGGAATTACATATAGGGCCATTAACGCTGAAAACCATGCTAATGATAATCATGTTCCTGAAGCATCAAAACACTCTGGAAATTCAACTGTTACAAGTGAAGAAAATGAAACATATTCTTCATCAACTTCAAGGGTAAATGTCGAAAGAGTATCGGTTTTGACTCATGATCAAGTGGAGGGAGAGCACTTGAGTTCAACATTACAAGATGAAAATCATGATTCGAATGTCGAGGTGGAGCATATGCGAACTACAACTCATGTTGAGGGGGAGCATGTGCTAAAACATGTTGATGTTGAGGGAAAGCATCACAACTCAAATCCATTAGTCGAGGGGGGAACCAAGTGGATTAAATCTAGATAACAATGATCAAAACTCAAGAAATGAGTGGAGAAACATTAGCTTGATAATCAAAATTCAAGAAAGTTTTTGTGGTTATTCATTGGCAAATTTTTATAATGTTTTGAAAGCTCATGAGAGTGAGATAAATGAAACTGCTGAAGAAGAAAAGTTAAGTTTGGGAGGACCATTGGCACTGATGTCGAAAGTGACCGCCAAGGAATCTGAAGTCGAATCTGCTAAAGAAGATAACCATAAGGAAAAAGGCTTCCTGTTTAACTCTGATGATGAAGCAGTTGCTTACGACTCGAACAATAAAGTGAAGAAATTCTTCAAGTATCCTTTAAATCCAAAGTTCAAGAACAACAGTGAGTTTAAGGGAAACAGTTCGACTGGAAAGAATGTGAAGGTTGAGTCAAAAGAGGAAAAGAAAGAAGTGAAGAACTTGGTTGAGAAGAAGGAGATTAATCTAAAAGAAGACTTTGGTTACATTTGTAACTATTGCAATGGGTCGAACAATCTAGAAAAGGATTATTGCATGCTCAGAAAGAAAGAAAAAAAGAAGGAGAAAGCTAAGGATGAAACATACTATGTGGAGAAGATAAAAGAAATTCATGCTCAAACAAAGGGAATTTCTTTGATGGGCAGGGGAGGTGATGAGGAAGAGGGAAATTATTAGATATGGCCGTCTGGTTCACATGACAATGAAATGCAAAATCCGACTCACAAAGTCGTGTACGCAATGTTAGAGGAAGATGATGAGGAAAAGTAAATGTAGAAGTGACGAGTAAAGAGGAAATAACTAGACGGTGTTTTTTGTCCACTGAATCAACGAAATCATCAATGTCTGCCAGGGTATGTGATATTCTTAACTCATTAAAATTCCTTCATCTTCTTATAATGATGTTTTTGATGAATTTGATAATACTTGTGCTTATCTTAATGACATGTTAATCTCCATGAGTAGTGATGCAAAACTATCCAAGTCCCTTTACTATGATGCAAAAAATAAATTAGAGGAACAGAAAGGTGTAATAGAAGATTTAGATTTAAGAATCATTAATTTGTTAATTGATAGAGATTTGATTCGTATGGACAACATCATGCTTGTTAAGTAGCGTAATATTTACTGTAATTCTACAAAAAGGTTGTATGCTAAAATTGCTGAACTGAATCATTAAGCTAAAATTTATAGTGAATAGAATCATAAACTACTTCCTTTTCTTGCTTACAAAAGAGAAAAAATAGATGAAACTACATATGACTGTGAAAGTAAGATAGCAGACTATGTCACACCCCAAAACCAAGAATGGCGGAAACGTTCCGGGGTGGAGGACGTCATGTGAAGTATCATAACAGTGTAAAGTAGTAAACAAGAAACAACATCATCCATTGCATTAAAAGCAAAGTTTTAATACATGTGTGTTCTTTCATAATGTTCAAAAATAAAATGAATAATCAGAATAAGACGAGTCGTGTCTGTGCTCTGTCTTCTCAAAACCTAGCCATCGTACCTGTCTACTGGTGACCTGAGAATACAAGTTATTTTGAAAGCGAGTATCAGTCTAAAGCTAGTGAATTCATAAGTATTTAAGTGTTATTGTCTTGTTTTGGAAAAAATGTTATGAATTCCATGTAAATCTTTAAATGAAATAGTTGATATAAGTATGAAAACCATAGAAAATCCCATATTTCCTACTAGTATGAAATGTAGTCTTCTACCAAGACCCGAATGTTTTGCTATAAAAATGATAGTTTTTCCTTCCTTTTAACTATTACTAATAGTACTTAGTCTAACTCATCGTTTATGTGAATGTATCACAAAATAAAGTAATAGGAAAAATATAATCATGTAAGTGTTGTCCTTTTGCATTAGGATCAACCCGACATCGCAACTGCCGAAGGGTATAACCTTTGAACATCTATAGATTGTTCAATTTTCCTCTGTAGCTGGTAGCAGGTTTAAGGAATGGTTAGTCCCATAAAGGTACTCCTAATATAAGTATTAACCGTAGACATCCGTAGATGTTCATTACCTCTGTTGCTAACAGGTGGGTTCCGGAATGGTTAGTCCCGTCCAGTTATCCTTTTGAACTAGGATAGGCAGAACAATTTACACATAATGTACTAGTAAATCATCCTAATGAATCTAGGTACAAGTATCCATGTAAATGTATACAGGTAAATGTATCTATGTAAAGGTATTCATGTAAGCGTATCTATGTAGACGTATTCATGTAACATGTAATGTATAGACTCATGAATGAACTGACTCTGGTGTAATTCCTTATAATATGAATAATGTTATGTATCTCCTAACTATCCCTATAATAGTTAACTGGAAGGTAATTGATTGTCCAAACAGATTTATACACCCTTGCTACACAAGAGTGTGGGAAACTGAATGAAGGATGAAAACTATAACATCAATACATATATAAGAACATGAGTGTATAGATATAGTTTTGTTCAAGAAGGTAAAAATGGTTTTTGTATGACATCTAATAGTTATAAACAATAATTAACAATGACTTGATGTCATTCTAATAAACATTTCAAAACTATATGCTTTTGCTACCATGGTATTTTTAAGATAGAAAACCATTTCATGCACCATTTCATGTTGTTTTCTACTTGTATTCCCCCCCCATTAAATCATTTAAAATCATTTAAAACATTGATTAAGGGGTATGAACTCACCTGAAGATGGTGGTTTGGATGAACTGAACGGTGTAGGATGGTTAGGTGTCAAGTGAGGACTTGTACACACATGATGATCCTAATGAACATATAATCACACATATATGCACCAAATTAGTCTTAAACTACTAATTGAAAATGTTGAGACATCCTAGAACATGATAAACACTTTATATAAGTGTTATAAGCCCTAAGGATTCCATCTAAGTTGATGTGGGACAAGGCTAATGGGCTTAGGGTTCCAAAGGACCCTATACATGAGTTTACTCTCCAATAAACCTCACACAAGGAGTTTACGGTCGTAAACCCTTGAGTTTACGGCCGTAAGCTCCTAATCTTAATGTCATTTTGTGCTTTGAAGTGTTACATGATCCCTAGAAGCAATTCTACTTGGTGGTTTAATCCTTGGAAGGGTTTAGGGCATTAATACACTCCTTTGAGGAGTTCACGGCCCTGGGACCATTTCCCTTAAGGATTACGACCGTAATCTCTCATAGGGATGAGTTTTTGGTGATTCCAAGTCCCTAATTTAACTAGGAACTTATCTAAGCTAGTGTCCAAGGCTTTAGGAGTGATTTAGGCACCTTTTGGCCCTTGAGTTTGGAGTTCATGGTCCAAGAACTTCTTGGGCCGTGAACACCTTACTCTTGGTGTTCATGGGTGATTTCTAGTCCTATATACACTAACATACAAGCCTAGCATTGTTTCATTGCATAAGGAAAGGATTAGGCATCATTTTACCCTTATAAAAGAGTTTACTCCCCAAGGTGTTCTTGGGCGGTAAACTCTCAAATCTTGCTGTTTTGTTATGAAATCTATGTTAATAAGCACATAATAAGCCATTTAAAGCAACTAGAGAAAGGTACTCATGATTTGGGATGAAAACCCGAAGATCCGTGAGAGAGAAAATGGCTTTTCTCTAGTTGGAAATGTAACTAATGAATAAATATGGTTCAGAATCTTATATATAGTCCTGGGATTTTTGGCCGAAAATCTTTTATTCACGAAATGAACTCTAATATCATAGAGTTTTGGAATAACAGAGTTGCACAAAACCCTAGTGCATCCACTTTCCTGATATCTCCTTAAGTGTAAATGCTGAAATACTCAAACTTATACCCAAAAGTCTGGAAATTCACTGCGACTGTTCTAACTTCTATTAACTTGATATGGTTTGTACAGAATGGAAATTTTGGGTTGTCACAGACTATGACAAGGTTCCAAATGATTTATATGCGTATGAAATTGTAAATATAAATGAATATTTGAATGCTGATGACCTTGTGCATATTGTGAATGAGACATTAACCAAAAATGAAGAAGTCAAGATTTTGAACATGACGAAAAATTCGACATATGATTCTCAACAAAATTTTGTTGATATCAAATATGACTCTGATAACATCAGTGATATTGAGGTTGAGGAGAGTGTTGATTACTCACGGTTATCTATTATTAATGTCAATTCGATGGCTAAAGGCAAAGAAAAATGTCATGATCACATCCAAAGTTTGTGATCCTCTTGATCATGTTGTGATTGAAGACTATGCGAGTAATGAGGATGATGTTTCGAATGAGAAACCTATTCCTAGAGATGTAGTCAAACAAGTCTTCGAAGAATCAAAGTAGTACACAAGGGTGTTGAAAGATATAGGAAAACATTATCTGGAATCGAATTCGATGGTCTATCCAAGGTTCAAGGATACATATGAAGTTGTATTTCCAAATCAAGTCTTTGTCACTACAGGAAATGGTGATAAGGTGCATCTAGAATTGAACAAACTGGTCAAGAAAGACAATAAATGAGTGAAAAAAGAAGGTTTTTATTCGAATCAAAACATTGTCCAAAATGGTTTGAACTAAAACTCAACAACTTTTTTGTGACAACCCGAAATTTTCATTCGGTTAAACCCTAACAGTCAATCACTTCGATTTATAGGTCAATTACATTATTACTTATTTTTGGAAAATTTAAAGTTCGTTTGATTATTTTAATATTATTCTTTAAACAAACGGGTGAAAGAAAGTGTCGTCTCGGGTTTTGAGATTTAAAAACCGCAAACACCTCGAGTCTTAGAAGTTCACGACCAAATTTTTTTGTTTGGGTCGAAAAATAATCCAAAAATCTTCAACTCATGCATAAGCATGAGTTTACTCCCCAAGACTAGTCATTATTGTGTTTACTCCCCAAACACCAAAAGAGTAAACTCCAAAATACCCTCTCAAGTATCATCTTAGATTTTATTCAAGATCTTCAATCTAGTAAGTGTTTCTAGCCCTTTCAAGTTAGTATATCACTTAATCTAGTGATTGTACATCCTTTAATCAATCCATTTTTGTGTTTTGATTAGTTTTTCCAATACACCAAGAACACACACTAGTGTTCTTGGAATTTTAGCTCAATTCAAGCTTCCTTATGTATGTACTTCTATCCTAGAGTCATTTAAAGCTAGCTATGCATGTTTATACCAAGGAAAAGTCCCAAGAACACCAAGATAAAGGTGTTCATGGTTTTGGGAAGTCCCAAAACCGTAAACACCAAGAATAGGGCCAAAATGGTGTGTTAAGGTGCCTAGATGCTTCACAATGCCTTAGGGACTTGTCTAGATTCATCCTTGAAGAGTTTATCACACAAAAAGCACCAAAACTTTCCATTTTTATGTGTTTATGGTTTGGGGATGTCCCAAAACCGTAAACACCCCAAAAAGTGTGTAAATGTCCCATAAAAGTCCCATGGTTACTTCTTATGTCTAAATCTAACCTAGACTAGTGCCATGATTGAGCTAAGGACTTGAAAACCCCAAATACCATAAAATTAGGAGTTTAAGGTAGTAAAATCATGAGTTTAAGGTAGTAAACTCATGAAGAAATGGTCCTTAGACCGTAAACTCCATTTAGGAGTGTTTTGATGCCACACAACACTTCCTAAGGTAAAATCATGAAGTAGGAATGCTTGGAATAGCTTAGAAGACTTCAAATCAACAAATGGTCAAAAGGTTAGGATTTTACGACCGTAAAATCAAGAGTTTACAACCTTAAACTCAAGGGGTATTGGTCTTTAGGGAGTAAAATCTTTTTAGGAGTGTTCCTTGAACCCCAAACACACTAGCCTTTCCCTACAACACTTAGATGCACTCCTTAGCACTTATAACACTTATACAAAGTGTTTGTCATGTCCTTGAGTGTCTTGACTTGTTTATTAGTTGTTTAAAGACTAATTGTTTACATACATATGTCCTCATATGTAATTAGGATCTTTGTGCGTGTCTAAGTCTTCACTTGACACCAAGCACTTATTCGACTCTTCCATCTGATCCACTCGCAACAGGTGAGTTCATACCCCTTTAACTAACCTTTGAAATAATTTTAAACGTTTTTAAAAGCTTTATGGGGGGATACAAGTAGAATTATGATAGTTATTATATCAATCATATGTGATTAATAAATAGCATTCAAATGATTGGCTACTCATTAGCCGTTTTACCAAACAGTTTCCTTCAAATGTTTTTCATAAACACTTTATATGTTTAAAACTCCTTATTAAACTGTACATTTTACTCTGTATGTTTCACTTCAAACTCATTTACAATTGTGTTTCAAACAAATGTTTCTTTATACTTAAGATGTTTTATCAAACCCATACTTTCAAACTGTTTTATAGATTGACATCAAGTCGATATTTTCTTAGATAATAAAACTTATTTTATGCTTTTATATTATCAATTGCATGCCTATATATGTATAGTTATATAAGAAATGTTTAAAAGACTTAGGAAGGCTATCCACCCTATTTCCTTTTCGCGCTTGAGATGTGGTCTGGTGGGACATCGGGTAACCATCCGAAGGTTGTTTAAATATTAGTTATATATCATATCTACATATATAGTCATAAAGGTCCTTCCAGTTCATCCAATGCTCTTGGGTAGCAAGGGTATACATCCATGTTCATACATACCAGTTAAATTACTAGTAAGCTACCATATGGGTAGTTTAGGAAGATACTAGAACTATTACTAGAACGCGATATCATACAATGAGTCAGTTCATTCATGAGTCAATACTTGCTAGATAGAGAGAACATACATTACAGCTAGTACACACAGTACATTACTATACTTGCTAGATAGAGAGAGAACACACATTACAACTAGCACATGAAGAACATTATAGTACATTACTATACTATTACATAGATATGTTTACATGATTACACTTACATGAGTACGTTTACATATACGATGATAGGATAGACATCACTAGGTGCTATAACACAGAACGAGTTCAGGATCTAACTATACCGATGAATCGCAACGCATTGTGATAGTTATATCGGGTATACATGATCATAGTAATGTGGATGTTCACGGCGTGCATATATGCATGGGCGTGTAAAGGTCTCAAAATACCTTTCACAGGGGAGCGTCTAGCCTAGGATCTAGCCATCACATTATACCTTATCCCTCAAATAAGGCAATAGGAGTACAGAAGTAGTTATTTATGACAAATACTACAGTACTTAGAAGAATTACACTAGACTTAAGGTAATTGGTACGGTTGTAGTTCGACACTACACCATAGTACTATTTCATTTTCCCATTACATTCACTTCGTGAACATTCACACGATGCACGGTAATGTAGAAACTATATTTTTGGTTAATGATAGTCAGACTTGGGAAAATACACACTCTTACAAGAGCCACACACACAGACACTAGATGCCTTGGTAGAAGGATACGATTAGTAGGAAACATAGGGCTTCCTAGGATCATACAAAACATTTTCATACTTACAATTCATATACATTTTTAATACTTACAGTTCATATACATTTTCAATACTTACAATTCATATACATTTTCAATACTTACAGTTCATATACATACAAATTAAGACGCTAAAATACTTATGATCTCACCAGCTTTAAAGCTGATACTCTCTTTCAAAATAACTTGTATCCTCAGGTCAACCATGGACAGGTACCAATGCAAGGTTCAGAGAAGATGGTGCTCGTTCAAGACTCATCTTTCTTTTTGATTTATACTTTAGTGTCTATTATAATTTGACAGAACACACTTGTATTAAAATTATATTATTAATGCAATGGATGATGTTGTTGCTTGTTTACTACTTTTCATTGTTGTGATACTGTACATGATGTCCTCCGCCCTAGAACGTTACCGCCGTTCCTGGTTTTGGGGTGTGACATATTCAACAACAAAAACCAATACGTGTTTAGGCAGTGAAAACTAAAAAGTCAGATATGGATAATAAAAATAAAGAAATAGGTATTAATGTTTTTCTTAATGATCCAAAACATGAAAAGAGGAAAACACAATCTTTCAAAGGAAAAGTAGAAAAATAGTCTTCTGAGGAAGGGGTTTCGAAACCAAAAGCACAAAACAAAGCCTATTGGAAAAAAGTAAAATCTTTTCATAAACAAAAGGTTTTTAATCAAAAATCTTTTGAAAATGTTCAGACATTTTCAAAAAATAAAACGACATTTCAAAACAAACTGTCTCAAAAGCAAAGTGATTTTCAAAAGAGTCGGAACTATGTCCAAAATCAATTACGACCAAATTACTTTCAAAGAGATGTTCAAAATCATAATCAAATAAATTGTGTTCAAAGATATGGAAATGGAAATTTTGTTCAAAACAATAGTCCAAATACTTTTGAACCAAGTTATAGAAAAATGAATTTTGTTCAAAGTTATGGATAAAGAAATTTTGGTCCAAATAAAGTTCCAAGAAGTTTTTATCAAAATCGAAAAGTTTTTCATCAAAATGGTGTTGGTTATCTAAACCAATATCATCGTTCAAAAAGGTCCTTTCCAAAATGAGAATTTAAAAAACTGGAAAGTAAAAGAATGAAAAGTGAGCCATTCAAATCTAAAAATCCACTTTTTCCAAATCCTGGTTCAAAACAAAAGATGAAACCATCGTTTGAAAAAGGGGAACATCAATCACTGGCTTGGGGGAAAAGGAAAACAATATCAGTCAACTAAGTATTCTCAAGAGGAAATTCAATCTACTTATGAGATGTAATTGAATGATTCAATGTGTGGAAGTACTTCGTCTCAAGAATCAAATCTCCCAGTACGAAAGTGGAAAGAAATTCCTAAGAAGAAAGTTGATGGATTTCAGAGAAATGATGAAAAAGTGAAAGTCAATGGTGAACCTTTCCCATTGAATGATTACATTTCGATGCCTAAGGCCAATGAAATTGACTTAATTGACAGTCTCAAGGCGAATGTTTGTATTTCGGTTATAGTTTCTTCGTTGCATAATGTGTTCCAAGCTAATATCCAAGGACCCAAAAGGTCTTGGGAAACTAAATTCTTCTAATTGATTATAGGTATGTAACACCTGGTTTTATATTTGTTTTTTATTCAGGGATGCAGTCCAATATTCAATGGTCATGAGGCTTAGGGCCTTGGGGAAGGAAGAATTTGGCCCTTCTCGGGTGTGGGTGTTGTGGTTTAAGTGATCCAAGTGTTTGATTGTGTCTTCGGAGGTCAAGGGTATAATCGTAATTTGATAATTTGGTTTTTATGAAATTTGTATTTAATTTCAGTTGGTTTTCAGACTAAATAAAGGTTATAGAAGTTTAGGGTTTCTCGTTACCTTTTTGTGGATGTAAAGAACGTCGAAAACGGATATGGGATGCAAAAGTTATGACCATTTGACGTTAGAGGGGTGTTGGGCCAAAACGGGTATGCATGGCGTACAAGGGAGGCACGCATGGCGTACACTGGAATTTGGATGCGGGTGCATTTGGGAACGTCATGCGTTCCCCAAGGAACCTATACCTTTTGGATCCAAGTTTTATGCACCTATATCTATCTTCTGCAGGTATAAAGTCTCAACCATGACGACTCTTTCATGTAGATCTAGCTAAGTGGTATTTTGTTATGAATTTGGTCCCTTTGAGGTGGTTCTTGTGAGTAGAAGTTACTCCAAAAACTTTGAGCTTCATATTTGGTCCTTGTTGAGGTTATGGAGTCATAAATTTTCGATCCTGATGGGTAAAACCATCCATGCATGATTTGGTAGTAATTTGATGAACTTTGGGGACTTAGGGTTTTTATTTGGGTCCCATTTGGTTATGCTAAGTCATAAAGTTGGAAAATTTATGACTTAAGATGTCCTTTGAAATCAGATCTGGAAGTTTGGATTGTGGTCTTAAGGTATTAAGAGGTTTTAAGACATATTGGAGTGATTTGGATCCTTGAACTTCATTTTTGGTGATTGGGCTTCAATAAGCCATTCAAAGGCTTAAATCCTTCTACTTTATGGGTTAAGTCGTTGTAATGGGACTATTTTGGGATTTTAGACATTAGACTTAATGGATTAAGTCCTTAGAATGAGAATTTGGAACATAGCCACGAACGTCGTGCGTAGCTCATGGGAACACAACGCGTTCTGTCTTGAGTCCCCTTCAATTTGTCTAGCGACGAACGTCGTGTGTTCAGCCCTTAGACGTCATGAGTTTGTCTGATCAGTGGAGTTTTTGGTTGTTGGGCTTGGACATAACTTTGGATGGCAAGACTTTGGTTGGCACATAACACTTTTATTGATTGAATGGACATGTCTGATATGTTTGGCTCATGGTTATGTATGGTATGTTGTATTTGATGGGTTTTATACAAACAATCCTATGTGTGCATGCAACCCTAGAGTTGGATATATGTTTTCACTATTAGTTATACAACTTTATGAACACAAAAATAAATCTAGCATGCTACAATTATTTTCGAAATTTATATATAAAAATAGAATACATACCTTTTGTTGTTATATAGCAATAACAACTAGTTCCTCGAATTTCCTTAGCTCTTGAAAGCAAGTACCACAAGTGTAGCACCTCTAATGGCTCACAAACACACTAGGTGAAAGGATGAATATGAGAGAGAGGAGAGAAGGGTATCTTGCCCTAGATTTCGTCCCTTTTAGGGTTTCCCAAGGCTTGGACGAAATCTTAGTGCCTTAGGGTGCTGTTTATACTTAAGGCTATCTAAGGTTTCAAGGTGTAAACCCTAATCCCTTAGCTTAGGGCCTAAGCAAGTCCATGGACTCCTTTCCTTAAGCCCTTGGAAGAAAACTCCTAGATCCTTCTAGGATTTTCGTTCAATCCTTAATAAAGGTTATCCAATGGCCCAAAGCCTCAACTATTGAATAATTACAAAATAGCCCCTGCACTTTCAGTCAGTTCCTTTAATCGCAAAATTAATTCTAAATTAATTTCTGATTAAATACTAATTAATAATATGATTCCAAATTAATATATTATTCATATAATATATTAACAAATCATATTTATATCCTTATTTATTATTCTTAAAAATAAACCAGCCTCTCTCCTCAACAATCATCATGTCTAGTCATCGGTGTGAAGGCAACCCAAAAGGACCATGCACAATCGGGTCATGTACATACCAAAATAGTTATGGACTTAGACACTAATCCAACAGTCTCCCACTTGGATAAGTCTAATAACTATTCTGCATATAACTTCAGATCCTGATTAGCAATCGTAGCTTTCAAAAGCCGCTGTCAACTCTGATCTTATCAGATACACGTCCTTTAGATAAGGGATCATATATTCCTCCATTCTTAATATCGCATAGATGTGAGACATGGATTGAAATCATTCTCTCAGTCTATGTGTTGTTTCCCGATTTCCAATTTATGACGACTGACAACAGACTACAATTGAACACATCAAATTAGTCTCGGCTTGGCCAAGCGCTTAGGTATCATCACTAAATCATCGAGGGCCCACAGATATCACTTTTATCCTACTTTGGATAAAAGGAATGAATAAACTTTGATTCAATGCTTTCTTGCACTCACTCACCGAATCACACACAACAATATGTTTTATGGCACCAAGTTACTGGTGCGTTTACATATTATCAATGTATAACCGACTCGCAAGATACAACTCACACATCTCGGTTTCAAGAATATAAGATATTATCTTCTCACCAATCACTCATGATAAAATCCATGAGGTGATCCAAGTGACCGTGGGTTTAATCCAATGCTCAAATCATATTCATAAGCACTCATGAACGTTGCAACAAACATTTGCTTATGTCTAATACACTTTAGACAATCCACACACCAATTCACGACAGTCTTCATTCATACCTACTTCCAACATATGAACGACTGTGGTCCGTTCGAATAATTTGATTGTTCTGAACCAATTTAATTATTCAGGAAGTGAAAACATGCAAAGTGAAACACAAGAATAATACTAATCCCATATGGCCCAAAACTCTGGGTATAAATAAAACATTTTATTTAATCACCATATTGATTACTCATTATTTGTTGTTTCGGGTAATCAACTTCTTTCTTGAATTATTACTAAACTTGTCCCATGCTCTCAGCATGCACACAATGTTTACTTATGGTCCTTACATTGTTAAACAGATCAAATGAACACATTTCCAATCATACTCATTTCACAACTCCCAATCCTTATCACAAGTGTAAGAATATCAAATTCTTGCCACTTATAGAATATGCTAGATTCTAACATTTTACGCAATAATCCTTCCGTAAAGTCATAGCTCAAAATCATCAAGACTTGGCCAATCTCTATCAGAAACAATTCTATAGATATGATGTCTCTCACTCAAAGTACATTCATTTGAACATCCTTCTTGCATAAAAGTTTCTAATCTAGACATAGATTCTCAATAATCAGCTCCCAATATGGAAACATATCCATATTTGCCATATGACAAATCATTCTTAATAAAATCTTATCTATTCATAATAATGTCAATATGGTCCATCCAATACCATAATTCCAACTACTCACAAGCGACCAATGCTCAACGAGCTTTGGATCATCCTTTGATAGTTTTTTAATTATCTTAGTCAAAACCGATTCTTGTCCTTTTTCCCTCTTAATGCGCTAGACATTTGGAAAATTTTATAATGCTCAAATATTATAGCATTTGCAATTAATCCTATACCCGAAGCGTATGGGACACGATGCATAATGTCTTACATAAAGATACGATACTTTATCAATCTTCTGCCATAATATCTTATGTGTCACATTCTTATAATTCGAATTATTAAGAGGGATGCCATAACGATAATAGAAAATTTGAGAACGCACTATGTATCCTTGACTAAATTTGTTAACATTCCACACCCTAAGCCTTTAGATTTGAAATGAAGCATAATATTCTCTCCCTTAATTATAGCAAAATATCTTTTCAACCCTTACCACTTTGCAAAGTATAACTCTTGTTTTCTATAATTAATATTGCTAACTTGCAATACTTGCCATAATAATCATACAAGCATAACATTTATGCTCCCACTATCATGATGATTATTATCATATAAGCATAACACTTATACTCCCACTAGCTTTGACATGTATTCAGAAAACAACTTAACTTCCAGAAAACAATACCTATTAAATTTCTTAAGTTCATATTTCTAATACCTAATGCTTTGATAATCCTTTATCTAAGCTTCTCAAACTTATACACCTTTGCCTTAGATAGCTCGTATGTGTGTCTAAACAATTCAGACTAATTGCCAAATCTCACAATTCGAATCATGGAAAGGGATACCGTAACCATAATCGAATTCGAGAATACAATTTTCACAATCACTATCTTCTTAAAATCTCTCTTAGTGAAAGCATTTCCTCACAGTCATTTTCATGAAGGAGGGAATCTTATGAAACTTAGATTTTAATGGTGTACGTGTTCCTATCCATGTAAATTTGTCAAAACCAAAGTTTGCGACAAATCCAAACTCATATGGACCGAACTTTCTCAATCTTGATTTCTTGCCTTATGGTAACACAAATGCCCACCATGTCTTCCAAGTGGTTAAGCAGCTCATCCTTTCCTATCAGTGTACTTTTCATTGATCAAGGCACTTGCCTTTTATGCGTTCAAATGAGAACTCATAGAACTCACATGCATAATTAACTCAATTGGAACGGCACAGAAACAAGATAGTGTCAATACGATAGGTTGTGAACCTCAAGTTGTGTGCTAGTGATGATCTATAAGGTTTATTCTTGATTAGTTCTTGAACTTTTCAAGACCATTAAGACTCCCACCACTACTAGAAAAAAGGCCTTTTACGACGCTCATTGCGCGTCGTAAAACGCTCAGACGACGCGCAAATGCATGTCAAGGAAGGCCCTGTCATAAAGAGAGACGACGCGCTTTTGCGCGTCATCTATAGACGACGCGCATTTACGACGCGCATTTACGACGCGCATTTACGACGCGCATTTACGACGCGCGGTTACGACACGCAATGCGTATCAAGGAAGGCCCTGTCATAAAGGAAGACGACACGCATTCACGTGTCGTAACCTTACGACGCGCGTGTTAATGACACGCAATGCGTATCAAGAAAGCCCCTGTCAAGAAAGGCCATGTCATAAATGAAGATGACATACATTTTTGCGTATCGTAAATTTAAATGTTTAAAAAAAATAAATTTATATATTTATTAATTTTTAAATTAAAATTTCATTTAATTTCTTATAACAGAAATAAAATACCATATACAAAAAATACAATCCATTGCATAATATAAAATAAATTGCACAAATTATAATGTCATACAAAAAATCATTCAAATGTTAAACAAAAATAATACATTGCTAACATGTGTTATACATTCCTATAAAACTAACAAATAATCATACAACTCTGTTTCTTACTGGAAAGGAAAGCCAAACATGATTACAAGTCTCCCTTAATCTTGAACTTCGCCACCACCGACGTAAGAAAAAAACTGCGTATAAATATCAAAAAACAAGATATGAGCCAATCATTCTATGACTCAAGGAAAAATATCATTAGAGAAATGTGAAAATAAATATGAAACAAATGAATGAAAGTGCATTGCTATTTCTTTAATACTTACTGCATAGAGTAAGACTTGGACATCATCTATAGTTTTGAAGGACATTGATGTCTCCCTATGCTGCACATATTAAAAATAAAAAAGAACAAAATTAAGTAACATATGGATTCATATATCTATCAATTGTATTGTAAATTGTAAATTAAATAAATAAGCATTAAGCATACATACCACTACAGATGCAATGCTAGGAAAAAGGCCTGAGCATATAATGGCGCTAACCGATGATTGATTATGACTTAATCTGTTGCTAATCCCCGATTTAGTCTCAAGTAATTGAGCATCTTTTAAAATATGGATAAACAATTCCTTAAAGAATGTATAGCTTGAAGTGTTTGAGCATAAAGGAAATTCCTCCAGCAATATTTATAAGCATATCCTTCTCTTTCAGCTTCTTTCCATCCTTCATATTCACACACAAGTGCCATATGATCATTGTAATCCTTTGCAGAAAATATTGATTTTGTTGTACTAGCTTGCTGAAATAGACATACAAAAGATATCAGGAAAAGACCAAAATGCCCTTGTGTGAAAGTAGCTGGATTACTCACGTCTTTGTTCTCTTGAGGCAAAAGAAAATGATCCCTGACACTAAGTCCAGCAACAATTGTAAGAATATGATCAAAGCAACGAAAAAAAAGCACCCATTATTAGCATTTTCCCTAATTTCGGATCCAATGGAAGCATTACCAGATATTTACGTATATTTTGAAAAAATGAGAAAAGATAATCTTAGGAAATAAACTTTTATAAATATATTAATATAAACTAACCAAGATGTGTAAGATTTTCATTTACATCTAATGCTCCAATCATCTTTGAAAAATCCACAACATTTTGGACCTAGAACAAATTAAAGTTCTATCATTTAGCAATTTGAATCATTCACTAAGATTCAAGTCATCAAGAATTGTTAACACTTACAGCTAATGGCTCTGGAGGCAGCAAAGCAGCTGATAAAAACTCTCCAATACTTCCAACAATGAGGGCCCTTAGTCTTCAGGTCAATGAATCTTACAAATCAGTTCATAGCAAAACATATCCACCTGTTACTGTTAGGAATCCTAATGTTATCATTCCTAATGAAACAGTGAGGTTGCTAAGTGGAGCAGGCTTTTTATGAAAATGAAATGGTTTCTGTTGTGAACAGATTGCTATATAACTTATAAACATGTTTTGTTAAAAAGAAATTATGGTGCAAATCAATTTATTAGTTGAAACTGTTGTTTCATTTTAGCCCCATTTGCAAACACCCTACTGCAGCAAGGGAAACCTCTTTACTACCATTTGCAATGATGTTCTTCACAGAACACATCAAAGACTCCCATCCTACATAACAAATATTCAACTTCACCATTGTTCCTTTTTAAAGCACACATGTTTTTGAAGAAATTATAATCTTTTAAATGAAGACATACCTGACCAAAAATTGGTTGAACTTCTTAATAATGGAAAAAAAAGTACGCAGGATACGAGCAATTCCACCAAATAAAAGATCAAGTGTTCCAAAGACGAATATGCCCCTGGATGTTCCAAAGATGTAACTCTTCATTCACGAGACTAACAAGAAGATACTTATTGTCTTTTGATAATGTGAATGAAACTATCATCTGATCCTCCTCAATGCATACTTTGAAACAAGACGAATATGCCCCTGGATTTGATCATCATTTGGGCTCCCTGAAACGCAAGAGATAGATTTTTGGTGACTGAATCTTGATTTTCTGCCCTGAATCCTAAGATTTCCATTACAGCTTTGTGAACCCTGACAACTGCAACCAAAACCAACACGAGTATCAGAAAACCAATGTCGTGGAGTCAATTTTTTTTAAATTTTCACAATCCTGCCAAGTTTCAGTTCACATTATACTCAGAATCCCTTCAAGAATATTCATGTTCTTGAAGAAGATTCCCAGAATGCTTACTGGAATCTGAAAGCTCTGTTTATTTATGAACCAAACCAACTAACTAGGTGTGATGTCACTTTGTAGTACATCAATCAATTAGGATTAAATATAGCAAGCATCCTACTTTCATTTCTTCCTTTCCTAAATTGCTACTATTTCTTTCTGAAAGGGAAACGGTTTCTTAGTACCTGTTTGTGTAATCTGGATATGCGAGCAGATTCCCTATTGGATTGCTTCCTTCTCTGCCTCTTTAGCTCCCTTTCATCCTAAAATAACAATTTTACTAATGATCCAAAATTATACTAATAACAGGATAAAACGAAGTTATAAAACAAAACAAGACCTGTAGCCAGATCTGTGGCTGAATGGTTTCCCTTGAGCCAGCAGCAGCAAGCATTCCCCCTGAAACTGGAGCACAAGTTACCTTTCCACGAATTGCAGGAATATGAATATGAGAGAGTAGGATGAATTTTAATTTGAATTTGCTCCATACCAATATTTAAATTTGTGCCTGTGTTGGGACCACCTACAACACTTCCTGGACCTGATATTGGCACAATCGCCATTGAATGATTTGGCCCTCCATTTTGACAACCATGCATATTGTTTCCATTCTGAGATTCTTCACCTGCCAATATTAACATATAAGTCACACAAAACAAAACACTTCCAACTGTAAAACGCCCAAGTTGGACCCGTAGGGATTGCAAAGGCTTGCACTTTTTGGTTCTCCATCACCATCATCATCATCCATGCTGTTAATAAACAAGAAAAAGTTCCTGTGTTAACAATTATTTTCCTCTATTAACAGTACGCCCTGGTGTATTTGTAACAGTACGCCCTGGTGTATTGCATCAACCAAGACTGGAACATCTTCTTCTTGATTACATTGTTGTGTGTTTCTCCTTGGTTCATTACTCACATCGCCCTAACAAAAACGAAGGAATCCCATTACTAAACCCTAATCCTAAAGTGTATTAGTTCGTTCACAGAGATTAGATTTCATGAAGATAAACCCTAAGATTAAAAGGTCAAAGAATTGCACAAAAGGTCATATCAGAAATAGAATTTCAAATCGATGATCAGGAATTGAACTAAACTTGATCGAACTATTTTATTATTGATGGTGGCAGCTTAGGGCTTAGAGAGAGAGAGAGAGAGTGAGTGAGTGAGAGTACAGAGGTAAAGGAAGACAAACCGATTCAAAAGGATGTGCTGATCCCAATTTCACAAATCGGCGTTCCAAAACCAAAATTCCCGATCCCAATCGCGTTTCTGTGCAATCCAATTTGCCAATTTCACGTTTCAGGTATGCTTACTTTGGCAAATTACAGTCTTTAGGCTTCCACCTCCACTTTTGATATGAAGTCGTCGCTTGCTTTACAGAGAGATATGAAGTCGAGACAAAAAGATGAGATTGACCCATCTGGTAATAAACGGACTCGGGAAGCTGAACAAAATGACCCGAGATTGACCCATCTAGTAACAACGCTATTGATGCCATTCCTTCCATTTTCGACTGTTCATCCTCCACTTCCTCTACTGCTACTTCTTCACCATCTTCTATTTTTTCTGTATTTAGACTTGAGAGTATAATTAGGGCTTTTTCTAACAATTTCAAGATCGAGTGGGAGATATGGTGGTTCCAGTAGGTAAAAGTGAGGGAAGAAGCTAAGTAAGCAGCAGTCAATGTCGGGAGGGGGAAGGAAGGAGCGTCCAAGGCAAGAGGGAAAGGAGAAAAAAAGGAAGGCGGGATTTTTAATTTTTTCAGAATTTCATTTCCCCCTACTGTTAAAGGATGGAACGCGCGTTCCATTAAAAATTATAAAGCGACATCCTTAGACGACGCGCATTTTATTATAGGTGCCCTCCGTGTTTTTTTTTAGACACTAATTTAAGGGCGCGCAATAATGCGTGTCTTCTATCCTTAAATTTTTTGAAGAGATGACATTTTTCTAATGTCACTCTCCTTTGCGTAACATAGATCAATGAGCGTCGTATTTTGCGCGTCGTAAAAGGCCTTTTTTCTAGTAGTGCACTGACTGCTTGACATATAAGATTCTCTTGTCAATAAACATTTCTCAACAAACAAATATTCAAGAGTTAGTATAGTTTTTATCAAGACAAACACTTCACAAAATTGGTCCTAGTTGGTCTTTGTCTTATCCAAGACATCACAACTTTCCACATTTGATGAATGTTATTAACCTTCTTAAGACTTGTCACTCAATGTCACAATCTTAACTCTAAGACTTGTTTTTGGAACGAAGTATGATTGACTTCTTGATTTAACCATTTCTTCAATTCTTGATTCCTCTTCTCAGACATACAATTTTACTAAGACTCATTTAGAGGATCAATTGAGACATGGTTCTTAATCATTAAGACCTATCATAAAACATAATAAAAGGTACTCTCCCTTCTTCTTAGAATAGAGAAACTTTTATATTTCTGCCTAATTGATTCTTCTTATCCGTTCTACTATTGATTGAAACTCTTTCAATCAACTCAGAATTACACTTAATCTTATAAGTATAATCATATTAACTAAACCTTTAATAAATCATGACGAATATCTTTGTCACTCTTGTGGTGGACTTGATCAACACACAACTTTGTGTACTCGATCTCCTAGTCCTTCACTTGACATTTTGTCAACGAATTAGTCTAATTTCCAAATATAAAATTTCTCATTCATCATGCAACCAAGTTGCATGATTCCAAGTTTCTGTCCAATTGAACCTTGGGAGATGATAAACTTTCCTTATTTGGTAAATTCTTGACATTTCCACAAATAACATAATTAACAATCAAATCCATTATTTCTAATAATAGAAACTTATAAACATCAATTTTTCATACACGCCATTGCAAGGATAAATAAATAATATAAAATCAAAATTTATTTTATTGCGGAAAAATTTGTCCTTACAATTGCAATTCAATTGAAAAAGTATGTTAATACATATTTCTTAGCAATCTTATTCTAACTCCAAGTAGTAGCTCAAGATTCTAATCTTCAAGTAATGTGATCGAAATCCATTTCTTCACGATTAGATTCCGCTCACTTCTTCCCTTAAGATTCCTCTCTTTTTTTTGATCCTACAAAACATTGAAATGTAATCTTATCACATCATGTATTAAGATCTAGAATAGGAACTTAAAAGAGTTAGTTAATGGATTTTACCTAAAGTAGAGCCATGCGTTTTGACTCTCCCATCTCTTAGATCTCTTAGGTAAATAGGGCAGCTTCATCTCCAATGCCCATTTTCTTGGCAATAAAAGCAAATTGACTCTTTAGGAACAGCACATGGAACTACTACTGACTTTGCCTTTCTCTTATGATCAAACTTTTCGATCATGGCATGCCTTTCATTACCATTTCCTATATCCATAGAGGTTTGGAAGGCAGATCCACCAATCAACTTTGCTTTTCCAGTGCGCCAAATCATTGCTGATTCAGCAGCAATAAGCATATAGGTGAGATCGATGAGGGTTACGTCGTGGTTCAACATATAGTACTCTCTTACAAAATCACTATATAAGTCAGGAAGTGACTGGAGAACCCAGTCAACAGCCAGCTCCTCACAGACAACAGATCCCAACATTCTTAACCTATCAATGTGTGACTTCATCTCTAGGACGCGTGCACAAACTGACTTTCCTTCTTCATGTTTACATGCCAAAAGGGCTTGAGTGAGTTTGAACTTTTCAATCTTTTGAACTTGTGGGTTAGGAAGAACAATAGGAGGAGGTAGAGGAAGTGAAGCATGATCGCGTGTTTCTCGATCGAATTGTGGAATATCATCTTCATGTGAAAAGCTTGTTCCATGGGATTTGGGAAGACCATAATTGTCATACTTTGACATCTACAAAACGGGAGAAAAATTCAAGTTAGTTGATTGATTGAGTCCTTAATAAATCACCCAAATGAGATATTAAGGCTAGGACCCAACACAATACTCTACAACTTGGGAAAGGGATGCCGTAACCCAAATTGCAGAACATTTGAAGGTAAGTGAATGACGATTCACTAATTTCCACCATGAAAAACGAAAAAGAAATTTAAGTTTTAAATTTATTGAAAATTCCTAGATCTTTTGAGATTCATTAAACATTTCAATGGCATGTTTAAATCTCAATATGCCCCTCGATTTGTGACTGGGATGCTGAGGATCACAAAACAGGGTGTGAATAACCATGCAAACTTACATGGTGCCCCCAATGTTACAGTTACCTATTCGATGTGCCGGTTAACTACACACGCTCCACCGAACTATGACAAACATTGAGTCGCCCTTTGCTACCTTTGCTTAGAATAATTTAGTGTACCGGTTAACCACATGTGCTCTACTAACGTCTTCGCATGGGCACAAAGTGTAATTTCATGGAATTGCATCAATTCGCTTTTGCCTAAAGTAACTATAATTGGGAATTTTATAAAAACATTTAGTTACTTTATACTTCATTATACTTTTAATGGAAAGGGTTTGCCCTATCCTACCCGTTCGGCTAACGACCCTCCACCAATCAAGGAGGCGGTGGGTGAGAGTGGACACCCATTAAACGACCATTTATAGGCCATAACCTTATACCCCCTTGTAGATCGGCTTCGTGAATGAGACCTACTAATGGTAAGACTAGCATTTAAGTTATATATATATATATATATATATATATATATATATATATATAATATTAGACTTTTAATGTTATACATAGTATAAGGGTGTATTTTACACTTTTAAAATACTAGGTGGTTTAATTTTATAAATTACACTTTTAATTTAATTAAATATAAACCATATCATTATGGATTTATTAACTCTCTTTTAATTATACACTTAATTAATTTAATAAAACCATAAGGGTGTAATTTGACCTTTTCAAAATTAGGGTTTTAGAATTTAGACTTTTTCAAAATTAAACCTTTTAATCAAACAATTTAAATTCCAAAACTTGAGGGCCAGTTTTGAAACTTTTGAAAACATAAGCAACAAAATTCTAGATAAAATTACAAATAATAATAATTAACCAATTAATTAGTAATTATCTAAATATGACCTAATTCAATTTCTTGCAAGATAATCTATCAAATAATTCAAATAAATCAAGTTTATCATATTAGGAAATGATTATCTAATTAATTTGACAATTATCTTTTATTTGGTAAGGATATCTTTTAAATTAAACAATTAATTTAATCTAATCCTTTAAATCCCCTAGATTTCGAAATTATGGGATGGGATAAATCAAAATCTTTAATTACCAAATTTAAACATTTAAAGGATAATTACAAGATATGGCATTATCCAAATCCCTAAAATTTAGGATCTAACCTTGGGAAGGAGGCAATTTCGAAATCCAAGGGTTGGATAACCATAGATTTCAAAATCTTGGAGGCTAAGGAAAGGGTTTAAACCATATCAAAAAATCGCCAACTAGGGTTTTGCAACCCTAATTGCGAAAATTACCAAGCCCTAGGGTTTACTAGCAATAAACCTTAATTTGTCAAGTTCATACATTTGAATAATGCTAATTGAAAACAAAACATAATGGCTCTGATACCACTGATGGGTTTTATACAAACAATCCTATGTGTGCATGCAACCCTAGAGTTGGATCTATGTTTTCACTATTAGTTATACAACTTTATGAACACAAAAAGAAACCAGGCATGCTACTATTATTTTCGAAATTCATATATAAAAATAGAATACATACCTTTTGTTGTTATATAGCAATAACAACTAGTTCCTTGAATTTACTTAGCTCTTGAAAGCAAGTACCACGAGTGTAGTACCTCTAATGACTCACAAACACACTAGGTGAAAGGATGAATATGGGAGAGAGGAGAGAAGGGTATCTTGCCCTAGATTTCGTCCCTTTTAGGGTTTCCCAAGGTTTGGACGAAATCTTAGTGCCTTAGGGTGCTATTTATACTTAAGGCTAACTAGGGTTGCAAGGTGTAAACCCTAATCCCTTAGCTTAGGGCCTAAGCAAGTCCATGGACTCCTTTCCTTAAGCCCCTGGACGAAAACTCCTAGATCCTTCTAGGATTTTCGTTCAAGCCTTAATAAAGGTGATCCAATGTCCCAAAGCCTCAACTATTGAATAATTACAAAATAGCCCCTGCACTTTCAGTCAGTTCCTTTAATCCCAAAATTAATTCTAAATTAATTTCTGATTAAATACTAATTAATAATATGATTCCAAGTTAATATATTATTCATATAATATATTAACAAATCATATTTATATCCTAGTTTATTATTCTTAACAATAAACCAGCCTCTCTCCTCAACAATCATCCTGTCTAGTCACCGGTGTGATGGCAACCCAAAAGGACCATGCACAATCGGGTCAAGTACATAACGAAATAGTTATGGACTTAGACACTAATCCAATAGTATTATGGGGAACTCACTAAGCTTTGTGCTTACAGTTTGTAGTTTGGGGTTTCAGGTACTTTTGGATCAGAAGGGAAGGGCCCGACTTGATCACAGTGTATACACCCATGTTTCCCGTAATAAGTGATCTTGGGAATGAACTTTGATAATTGTTTTATTTTGAAATACTTCTAATTGTTTTAGAAAACACTACTAGAAAAAAAAAAGCCTTTTACGACGCTCATTGTGCATCGTAAAAGGCTCAGACGACGCGCAAATGCGTGTCAAGGAAGGCCCTATGATAAAGAGAGACGACGTGCATTTACGACGCGCAATTACGATGCATGTTTACGACACGCGTTGCGTACCAAGGAAGGCCCTGTCACAAAGGAAGACGACACGCATTTGCGTGTCATAACCTTACGACGCGCATGTTAATGACACGCAATGCGTATCAAGAAAGGCCATGTCATAAATTAAGATGACACACGTTTTTGCGTATCATAATTTTAAATGTTTAAAAAAATATTATTTATGGATTTACTAATTTTCAAATTAAATTTGCATTTCATGTCTCATAATAGAAAATAAAATACCATATGCAAAAAATATAATACATTGCACAAAAGTTAATGTTATACAAAAATACAATACATTGTAATGCATTGGTATTAAGGGGACCTAATTGTACATTGCTATTAAGTGGTTTTCCGTAACTATATAACCTATTTGTATAACCAAGTCCAAATGAAAGTATCCATGACCTTCTTCCAGCTGTGTTAGATTCCGAACGAATTAACCTATATATTAATAAATAAAATAACATTAACATATAGCAATAAATAATAATAATAATAGCCATATTAATAAGTGCATTAAGTCAAAGAGAAAACACCACTACGTATTTGTCTATTTTTTTTACTAGATGAACTATGTGAATGTGAGTAAATGACCCTATTACCCTTCTGTACATATGAATTCAAAAAGAAACACCCATATGTCCCTTTCTTAGGCTAAATGAACTGTCTGAATGTGCGTAAATGAAATGACTATCTTATCCCTTTGTATGTACTATGTCAAAAAGCATCACCCCCTAATGAACTATCTGAATGCAAGTAAATGACCATTCTACCCCTTTGTATGTGTTAGGTCAATAAGAAATACACCTATCTTTTTGACTAAATGAATGAGCTGTTTGACTACAAGTAAATGACCATTTTACCCTTTTGTATCTATACCCATCAAACTAAAAGATGTTGAATGATAAATGATACATTAGTGGATGATATGTCACATAACACATACCTAAAAAAAGCAAGAAATGGATTCATTAACATTCTTTTCAGTAGAACCCCATGATGATTGAAGATGTGCTTGTGAAAGAAGATAACCGCCGAGAAGGTGAAGAAGTGTGCACCATTCGTTGTTTACACCCTGCATACCACTAGATGTTTTCTCCTTGAGTATATTTTCGTTGTCCATAGTAAGAAGATGCTTCAAAAAAATATACAAATGAAAGAGGTGGGATTTGGAAGGTGTTTTGAATCAACACGATTTTGATGTTTGAAAAAACTTTGATGATCAAGTAACTGAATAAAAGCCAATGTAAAGTCACATTTTCCAATCTTGTCATTCCATAATCTTCTATCAATGTTGTTATCTGATGGAGCACATGAAATGTGAAAACTAAAAACACAGACTAAAAATATGATTAGATGAAGACTGAAGAGATTATAAAATATGGTTACCAATTTTAAACAAGGAGAGTTGAGAACTGAAATCTTCAATGGAATATGATCTAGATGGTGTGGTTGAGAAGAAATGTATTATATGCCACTCAATAATGATTTCTTGGATCAATGGAAATAATTCAAGTTGCACCCTGGAAACATCATTAGGTGACATATTTATCTGCATATGTAAATTTAGAGAATAAGCCTCTAGCTTTTTTTTGATGTTTTTATTGTATGTATTTATGTATGTATGTATGTATATATGCATAAACATTTCTTTTTCTAGAATAAAACATCAAGTGCTGACCTGGCCACCTAACTTCACCATGTAGCTCAGCAGCAATAATATTCCCACTGCAGATTCAAACATCTACAACTTTGTCCCATGTTGAAGCTTTTTTATAGAGACCATGAAGAGATAAGAACATATACACATAGAACTTCCTTAGTGCTTTGTGGTCATCAATTTCCTTTTTCCAAGCAGTATTAGCACCTAATTCTGAGATATGAACAGCTGCTATTGAAGCAGGGGTGTCGTTTCCTAGCTGTTGGTTAAGGTTATTTGTGCATGCCAAAACTTCACAAAGTAATTCTTGTTCAAGATCATTTGATAAGTTGATCCTAGAGCTTGCAGATTCACCAAGTTCATCAAAAGATTATGTATAGCAATGGAAATGGTTAAGAATGTTATATAGATTTAAAAATTGTGTTCAATTTATGTTGTTAGTCATGTTTGTCATTAAAAATAATTTGATTTGTATAGTTATTTAGATAAAATAAACAGTGATATATAGCAGTTCTAAAAGAAACAATTTTTTTGATATTTAGAATTAATCCCTTGATGCTGTTGTTCTCTGTTACGATACTTTGGCCTAGGGATGGGGGAGGTCCACCTATGGAGCCACCAGAAAAAATCCAGACAATACCATTTTCTTGTTCCCCTAATTTCCAGAATTATTGGATGAAGCTGAAGCAGCAAAAAACTGCTTTTGAACTGAGCCATCACTCCTGCCCTAAGCGACTTAATATCTGAGCCAGTAGGAGGAGGTACTTTGGGTTATGAGTTGTATCCTATCCCTAAACCAAATTCCACACCACGCACATCCACAGAATCGGGATACATATTCTGATGTCCAGCTGGAATGTAGCTTGAAACTTAGTCAAGAAAAAGATAAGTCAATAATCCAAGAAAGTATACGCATCATTTAGTCATACCTTGTGACAGTGTTATCTACACTAGCACTAAAACCAGAGGTATCATCATGAAAGAAGCAATGAAGAACTGCACCTCCATGAAGGAACTCTCCTCTTAACACATTGGCACTTGCATCATATAAGCGAACATGTTGTTACAAACAAATAACAGGTTATGATCTTTATTGTTATGAGTTTGATATGAATTAAGCTTTTCTTCATGTCTTAACTATTGCATAACCTTCAATCCATCCTTACTTGTATACATCTAAGCATGTTTTATTTCAGTTTTGTTTTCTAAAGTGTGTTGGATTGTTCAGGTTGTGATAGTCTAATGTAGCAGTTTTGGTTAGATCATTTGTCAACTGTGATCTACTAATTTGAATTGTGATCTTTTTTCTCTTTCTAAAGTTGATTGCTTGTTTGTTGTATCCGACCTCAATCCTATCCAGATTAGATGAATTCAAAAACAGACAAGCACATGTTTGCATATCCTTTTGCCAGAAAGAATAAACATAGCATTTCAACAGGGGTGTGTCTTCTTGTCAGTTTAGGTGAGCACCTGCTTCTCAAGCTCCTTAACCCTCATCTCTGCATCCTAACAACTTTCTTCATCAAACCTAAGCTGCACAATATAAATTCAACAATGAAGACCAGATATATATAAACAAAGAATATCATTATTAAAAGCCACCTTCTCAAGGACATTGTCATTCTATTCTTGTAGCATATCAAGATGCATGAAATAGCAAAAGTTAACGAATTATACATCACTTAAGCTAAAACTGAAATTGAAAGGAACAAGAAAAGTAAAAATTTCCCAGATGGTGGCAGATGAAACGCTGAGGAGAGAAAGAGGGGATCAAGGAGTCACAGATGAAAACAAGATGAAAGATGGAAACCTAGGAGAAATTGAAATTTTTTTTGATGTTTTTAGAGAGAGAGAGAGAGAGAGAGAGAGAGAGAGAGAGCAATGGAGAAATTGATCTCGAACCAGATGTGTGAAAAAAAACCCTAGAATTGCGATTTTCTTGAAATGTTACCTTGTGTTCGACTTGAGAAGCATCGGAAGGTGAGATAAATTAAGTACAATCAGAGGGAAAGTTAATTAAATACAACATACATGGATTCGATCCCTATAATAATTGGCTCCACAAACAATTTTAGAGAGACATATATGAAATTGAAAGCAAAAAGTGAATTTGTGTCTAATCTGAACCCCTCCTTTTGCCTTCTCGATTTCATCTTCAGCTACTGCTCCCTTTCCTTCTATATTTGTTAATTTATCTCTTTTCTTTATCTTCCAACTCTCTCTCCTCTTCTCTTTCTCTCTTCTAGAACTCCTTCTTTTGATGCTCCACTGGTATCGATGCCTCCAGTTGCTTCTGTGACGCCTCGTGGTAGATTTATCGTTGCTTTTTTTTTTAAGAAGAGATCAAAGCCGAAGACGATGGAGATAAAGAGGCGGAATCTTAAGCATGCCTTAGTTCACAAGGTGAATCGTGACCTAGATGAGAGAGTAGAGAAGTAGAGGAAGGAGGCTAATTCAAAATTTTGGGAAATTTGGTTTTCCACCTACCTATATCAAAGAGGAGGGACGCGCGTATTAAAAATTATAAAACAACATTTCTATACGACGACAATTTAACTTAGGTGCCTTCCGTGTTTTTAATTTTCTTTTTTTTCAGACACTAATTTTAGGGCATGTAAAAATGCGCGTCCTAAATTCTTCAAATTTCTAAAGATCTGACATTATTTTTAGGGCACGCCCTTTTGCGTATCATTAATTAGTGCGTGTCGTAAAAAGCGTGTCATTAAAGATCTGTTTTCTAGTAGTGAAAGGGTTAATGAATGTTTGATTATAACAAAAATGAAAATTATACCCTATGATTTTCGGGATGTTACAAGTTGGTATCGGAGCCTTCGTTTGAGGGATTCAGGCATACTTTCGGGTGTGCCTGAACTCAAACTGAGGATTTGGTGAAAATTTTTACAATGTAAACATTTAATTAAAATGGAATTTCTAATCAAAGAAAGGGGTGTGACGCGTGCAATCGACCGAGCTCAAGTAAGTGGTTCCCAAAATATGATTACATGTTTATTATGATATGTGATATGATTATGAGAATTCCATGCTAGATTAGGGCTAAGGATCTGTTCAGTATTATATGATAGGAGAGATGTCTTTATATGCCTGATTGTATGAGCTTTTAGAATTGCATGTTAATATGGTTTTCAGATCAGTGGATAGAATGGCTTGATTTCTGTATGCTGGTTACATTTTCCATTGTATGAGTGTTGCTTGCTTTGTGCTTTGTGAGATTCTTAAGGATGTGGATCAATTACAAAGAGGATATGCTAAGTCATATGCGACACAGGTTAAATAATCTAAGAGTGATGGATTTGACCCTATTGCGCAACTGTCGTGTGAGTCCAATCATTCTAGGGTTAAGTCTTTTACTCGAAGGATTATCTGATCTTTGTTTCATGTGACTATATTCATGAGGTAGTTAGTCGAAATTGGTGAGAGTCTTTCAGCAGCTAAGGGTAGGGTGAGGTCGGGAACCTAGGAAAGCCTATGGATTGCTTCGGTGGGTCTTGTTGTGTTGGTTCGCAAGTTTCTGGTGTATGGATTTGAGAAGGTGACTTAGAAGATTCGGGAGGATTTTTTAGGAAAGTATAGATAAGTGTGGAAGGTAGTATTGGGCCCGTACTATTGAAAGCACATGATCCATACTCAAATCGAGGAGAGTCTAAGAGAATCTGAAAAGATTGTGGGAGGAGGATTCTTGGGTATGATCTGATCATTTCATGTTGTATTTTAGTTTGGTGATGAGCACTTAGGGAGGAGGTTCAGGTTTTGGTTCCGGCTCAAGTATTTGTACTGAGCTGATTAGCGAGCAGATACGGGAGTTCATCTCATCGGAGATTACCTGCAATATTTTGGAGTAGAGTCTTGTGATCTTTGGTTCAGTCAATGATGGAATTTTGGAGCTAGTGTTAGCTTTTGTCATTTGGGATCTGAGGTGAGTTGTACACCATGTCTTTAAGAGATTCAACCACATGGTTGGATTTTCATGAAGGGTTTGCAATCCCTACATGAGGAGTTACCCGACATCATTGGGCGTTTCACTGATAGAGTGGTCACCAGGTTCGATGGACGGGCCTCAGCTACTCAGGTGGTTGATGGGGTGGTCGTTGTAACCCGGAAGCATGAGACTGGTTTAGATATGCAACTGAGAAAGAGGAAGCAGACTTCTGGTCAGTCTCGACAATCTGAGCAGTTGGACGCTGCCATAGATGGTGCTAGAGACCCGAGGGGTCGTGGTGGTTACACGAAGGATCAAGGGGTGCATAAGGATGTGCGCATCAGGTCTAAGTGTGGCAGGTGTGGGTAACATGGTCATAACTGTCAAGAATTCACAATGGAAGTAGAGTTATGTCATCGTTGTCATCATCCTGGTAATATCAGGGCGAATGGCCCCCACTTAGTGGTTGGGGAAACTCATGTTTCATCGCATGTACTTCGGTAGGAAGAGGGAGACGGGTTTCTTCAGGCGATATTGCGGGCGTGTTATTTGTTTCTTTCTTCTTAGTTATTATTAGAGTTTATATTACTTGGGAATTTTGCATCGGTTTGGGAAAGTGTATCTTTGGATTCATTTCTCTACTTGTGTTTTAATTATATTTTCATGGATTCTTACATGCCATTTGCATTCCATGAATCGTTAGTGGGTCAGAAGGTGTTGCATCTTGTCGAGCAGGATTCATTGTGTTCAATGTTATCTTGGTTTATAGTCGAGATCAGTTCAGGGGCATTGTGTGGAAGCTTTATGGTCAGGATTCAACGAGTTAGTTATCTAGCATCACCAGGATTCAGTGGTGTTAGCAAATGTGCTTGGAATTGCTTTTGTGGGTGCCGAGGGAAGTGGTTTATTGTTGAGGTTTCAGTTAGAGCATTCATCCTTGGGCCTTCAAGATTTGATTATGATACCATTTTAAGCATCTGGAGTTATCAGTGTTCTTAGGATTCGGGAAGTTTCTAGCTGGTCTTCAGGGGTTGTCCGTGTAACAACGTAAAATCCCAATTAAATTTTTTATTTTTAAAACCACAAAATGTATATCACATCATAATTTCAAATCCGAAACAACAGTGTTTTCCAAAACAAATTCCCAAGATCTCTCAAAAGTGAACTCCATCGGTGTGAGTGTGTACGAGTCAAGCCGTCGCCTTCCCATGGTCCTCGCTGGTACCTGAGACATCAAACACAACAACTGTAAGCATAATGCTTAGTGAGTTCCCCAATATACCACATACCACAAATACGCCTCTCGAGGCTAACCCGACCCTCCGGTCAAGATGTCTCAACGGGACCCTCCAGCCCCGCAGCTCGTTGGACCCTCCGGTCCGGTCATAGCTCATTGGGCCCTCTGGCCCGGTCTGAATCGTTGGACCCTCCGGTCCGGTCTATATAGTCATACAGCATACAAATAACACATAATATAAAATCTCAACTATAACACATAATCTCATACATAGCACATAAGACCCTCTGGTCAACTCAGAATACCACTCAAGGTACGTATAGTGAGAAGACTCACCTCGTGAAAAGTCTAAGATCTCGCGTACTCGCTATCTCCCAAAATCCAACGACGACTCTACCTCGCCTAATCATAAAAATATCATATTAATACTCAAAGACTTTCATAACAACACTTTTACCCCTTAACACAAATCCTCAGAGGGTAAAAGACCATTTTACCCCCTCCTTCACCCAAAGTCCTCATGTTGACCAAAACCCTAAGAAGTCAACAAAAGTCAACCCTACGAGTACGCGGGGCGTACTGCTTGATGTACGCGGGGCGTACATCGCCAACCCATGGATCGGGGTCTCCACCCAGTACGCGCAGCGTACTGGAAGTTATGCCTAGCGTAACCATCAGACTTTAGCATTCCTCATTTCTGGTCTTAATCGGTTAAGCCATTACTCCAACTTCTAGATCCGGCTCTGTTTATGCGTCTATACCCATAAAGTCGAGACCTTTAAGCCTTGGCATGGCTGTAAAGGCTCCAACACTTCATAACATCACTCTATTCCAACTCAAGGGCCTAAATCTCATGCATGGTGCAATGTTCACGACCAAGATTGCATTTTTATGAGTCTACAACTCAAAATAGACCAGAAATACGAAGGATCTAAGCTTATGGAGACAATTTGCTCAAAAGTCTCCAGCTTTGGGACTAAAACCCTAGAAAATGGTACATGAAGCATATTACAAGAACTATAGGACAAGATCCGAGCTTTTTACCTTGAAATGAAGCCTCAACCTTTGCTAAGCTCAGATATACACTTGAATACCACTTCTAGCCTTCCCGAATGAGCTCCTCTTCTCCTTTGCTACCTTGAAATGGCACCACCAAGCTTAGAATACTCACAAATGGCCTAAGAACGGTTGCACATTCTCTTTAGGGTTTCTCTCTGAGGGATGGTGGCTGAGAAGTCGAGCCACACATTCCTTTTATAGCCCTCCAAAAGAATTAGGGTTTTTAGGTTTGGACCGGTTACACCCCGCGTAACCTTGGGTACGCCCAGCGTACCTGAGGGTGAACGCGTCCAAATGAAGCGCACGATTACGTGCAGCGTACACCTTGTACGCCCAGCGTACTCACTAATCATGCAACCCTAAAAGAGAACATAATAAGGATGAAGGGATAAATAGAAGGGTACCTGGTTTTCGGGCTGTTACAATTCTCCCCCACTAGAACCAGACTTCGTCCCCGAAGTCTCATACCGAAAACAACTCCGGATACTGATCCCGCATCTCATCCTCGGGCTCCCATGTCAGCTCGGACCCCTTCCGATGTTGCCACTGCACTTGTACCAAGGGTAATTCCTTGTTCCTCAGAACCTTAACCCTTCGATCCCTGATTGCCACTGGCCTCTCCACATAATTCAGGCCTGCATCCACCTTAATATCATCCAAAGGCACCACGGCCTACTCGTCGGCGATGCATTTCCTCAACTGAGAAACATGAAAGGTGTCGTGGATCTGTCCTAATTCAGCAGGTAGATCCAACCGGTAGGCTACCCTGCCTACCCTAGCAATTACCCTGAAGGGTCCAATGTATCAGGGCCCCAACTTGCCCCTCTTCCTGAATCGTATCACTCCTTTCCAAGGAGAGACCTTTGGGAGTACAAGGTCACCAACCTGAAACTCGAGTTCGGACCGACACCTGTCCGCATAACTTTTCTGGCGACTCTGAGCAGTCAACAACCTCTGCCTGACTTGCTGGATCTGCTGAGTCGTCTGAAGCACTATCTCCGTACTACCCATCACGCGTTGCCCTACCTCACCCCAGCAAATAGGGGTACGACATCTCCTCCCATACAACAGCTCAAAAGGTGGCATACCGATGCTCGAATGATGGCTGTTGTTGTACGAAAACTCTGCCAAGGGTAGATAGGTGTCCCAACTCCCTCCAAAATCCAAAACACATGCTCGAAGCATGTCCTCAAGCGTCTAAATCGTCCGCTCGCTCTGTCCGTCCGTCTGCGGGTGGTATGCGGTACTGAAATGTAGCCTCGTACCTAACTCCTCGTGGAACTTCTTCCAATATCTAGAAGTAAATCGCACATCCCGATCTGAAACCATCAACAACGAAACCCCATGCCGCGATACCACCTCCCTCACATACAACTCTGCCAATCTCTCAGCAGAAGAACTCTCACTGATAGCAAGAAAATGAGCGCTCTTCGTCAACCTGTCCACAATCACCCAAATTGCATCGACTCCTCTCGCAGTCCTTGGCAATTTGGTGATAAAATCCATGGTAACCTGTTCCCACTTCCATTTGGGAATCTCCAATGGTTGCAGCTTACCATGCGGACGCTGGTGCTCGGCCTTAACTTGGTGACAAGTTAGGCACCTCTCGACGAACCAAGCAACATCCCTCTTCATACAGGGCCACCAATACTCCTTCTTTAGGTCCAAATACATCTTGGTAGCCCCAGGATGGATCGAGAACTTCGATCGATGAGCCTCCTCCATCAAAATGGTACGCGTCCCGCCCACAAACGGTACCCAAATCTGACCCTAAAACGTCATAAGCCCCCGACTATCGGTAACGAACTCCGACACCTGCCTAACAACTTGCTCCCGCTTTCAGTTCTCTAGTCTCGCAGCCTCAGCCTGGGCCCCTCGGATGGAGTCCAATACCGGAGTCATCACCGTCAACCTCATACAAATGCCTCGAATCGGGGCGCTCTCCGTCCTGCGGCTCAAAGCGTCGGCTACAACATTAGCCTTGCCCGGGTGGTACAGGATCTCACAATCATAATCCTTCACCACATCCAACCATCTCCTCTGGCGCATATTCAGGTTTGGCTGATCCATCAAGTACTTTAAGCTCTTGTGGTTAGTGTATATCGTACACCGAACCCCATACAAATAGTGATGCCAGATCTTGAGGGAAAACACTACAGCCCCCAACTCCAAATCGTGGGTGGGATATATTGTCTCATGAGGCTTCAACTGCCTCGATGCATACGCGATCACATGCCCTCTCTGCATCAACACCGCTCCCAACCCCGATATTAATGCATCACAGTACACCACGAAATCCTCCATCCCTTCCGGTAGTGCGAGCACAGTGGCTTCGCACAACCTCTGGCGAACGGTCTCAAATGAGGTCTGCTGCTATGGACCCCATGAGAAAGTAACACCCTTCCAGGTCAACTTGGTAAGTGGCACAGCGATCTTGGAGAAATCTCTGAGAAATCTCCGATAGTAGCCTGCCAACCCTAAGAAGCTCCTGATCTCCGTAGGTGACCTCGGCACCTCCCAACTCATCACAGCCTCGATCTTGGCCGGGTCAACCAAAATCCCATCCTGGTTAACGAGATGCCCTAAGAACTAGACCTCCCATAACCAAAAATCGCACTTGGAGAATTTGGCGAAAAGCCTCTCCGCTCTCAGAACTCCGAGGAGCTCCCTCAAGTGCTCCTCATGCTGCTCTCTGGTCCAGGAATACACTAGAATGTCATCAATGAATACAATGACTGATCGATCCAACATCGGCCTACACACCCTGTTCATGAGATCCATGAATGCCGCTGGTGCATTGGTGAGCCCGAATGGCATCACCACGAACTCGTAATGCCCGTAATGATTCCTAAACGCCGTCTTCGGGATATCCTCATCCCGAACTCTCATCTGGTGATATCCCGATCTCAAGTCAATCTTGGAGAACCATGATGCCCCCTGCAGCTGATCGAATAGATCGTCGATCCTCGGTAACGGATAACGGTTCTTGACCGTCAACTTGTTCAACTCCCGGTAATCAATGCACATCCAGTGTGAACCATCGTTTTTCTTGACAAAAAGGATCGGCGCTCCCCAGGGAGAGCTACTGGGACGGATGAACCCTTTCCCCAACAGCTCTTGTAGCTGTGAGGATAACTCCTGCATCTCTGGTGGTGCTAGCCGATACGGCGCCTTAGCGATAGGCGCAGCCCCGAGAACCAAATCGATACGAAACTCCACTTGCCTCTCGGTAGGCACACCCGGTAACTCCTTGGGAAACACGTCCGGGAACTCACGCACTACCGGCACCTCATCCACTGAACTTGGTCTCCTAGCGGCCTCTCGCACATCTGTCACATAGGCTACGAACCCCTTGCAGCCCTGCTGCAAACTCCGCCTCACTCTAGCGGCCGAACAGAAAACCGACCACCACGAGTCCCTTCGCCGTAAACCGTCAGCGCTCCCCCACTAGGATCTCGGAACATCACCAACTGACGCTCGCAATCTATGACAGCCCCAAAACGGCTCAACCAATCCATTCCCACTATGACACAAACATCCCCCATAGCGATCGGAATCAAATCAATCGGGAACTTTACCCCGAATATCTCCAGCATGCATCCACGTATCACCTCGGTAGCACATACCTCACGCTCATCTGCTATGGAAACCTGCAGAGGTCGACTCAACGCCTCCCTCGGAATGCTAATGTGCCGACTAAAAGCCAAAGATATAAAAGACCGACTCGCACCCGAGTCGAATAAAACCAATGCAGGTACAGAACTCACAAGAAAAGTACCTACGCATAACGTATAGCAATTACAATAGCATAAACTCAACATAAAATAGATAAAGATTACATACCCGCCACGACGTCAGTTGTTGCGCAGACCTCCTCCGCAGTCAGCTGGAAGGCCCTCCCCCTAGCCTTCGGTGCTTCGGCCTTCACTGTCCGGGTCTCAGTAGGTCGAACCACAAGTGCAGATCCCTGCGCTAATCTCTGAAGCTGGGGGCACTCGGCCTTCCGATGGCCGGTCTGGTTGCAATGGAAGCAAACCGAGAACCCCTTCAGACAGTCCCTCGCAAAATGTCCTTCCTTCCCGCATTTGTAGCATACCTTAGTCTTGCACGGCCCGTCATGGCTCTTGTCGCACTTCCCACAAGTGCGGCCCCTCGAACTGCCTGTCCTCGAATCAGCAGGCTTTGCCCGCTTGGCGGCCGGCTGCGATCATGCCGGTCGCCGATCACCCCTCTGCAACTCAGTCTCCTCCCTCGCCTGTGTCTCAAGCTCGATCTCCCTCTTCCTGGCATTTTCCTGGAGCTCGTCAAATGTCTAGTAAGTCGAGTTCGCCACGAACTCGTGGATGTCCCTCCTCAAAATACTCAGATAACGGCTCATGCGAGCCTGCTCAGTGGATACCAACTCCGGGCAAAACAACGCCCGCTCATGAAACATCCTCGTAATCACTGTCACCGACTCTATCCCCTGCTTGAGGGTCAGAAACTCCTGAGCTAAACGTTCCCTCTCCACATGGGGAACGTACTCATCACGAAACATCACAGTAAACCTCTCCCAGGTCACTACAGTCAGCTCAGCTGTAGAATAGCTTGCGGTCACGAATTTCCACCAGTCCTTCGCCCCCAAGCGAAGCTGGTTGAGTGCGAATCGCACCCTCAAGTGCTCCGGACACGAGCATGTATAGAAACACCCCTCCATGTCTGAGATCCACCTCATAGCGGCGATCGGATCCTGTGTACCATCGAACTCCGGTGGTTTCATGTTATTGAACTCTAGGTACAGCAACGAATCACCACCCTGGGGTCTCGCAGCAGCAACAGTTGCGGTGGCTGCAGCAACAGCAGCATCAGTCAAAGCAGCATAACGCTCGTCAAATGTCTCGATCAGTGTGGTCTTAATAGACCCAAACATCTCCGGAATCTCGGCTCTGATGGCAGCAGCCACCTCCTCATGGATGATCCGACGGATCTCCTCATCGCTCGCCCCACTGCTCTCGAGGTTATGGCGTGTCCCGACCATGATCAACCTCTAAAATACAACATAAGAAATATCAGGGATACTCTCGAGTATACTCACACTCGATAACTCAAACATCCTCTCTCCTGGTATCGCCAAGGATTCTTACTTGGACTGCGCACCAATCCGGTGTTTTCAATAGTACGGGCCCAATACTATTGTCCACATCGAATCAATATAAAATCCAAGTCCTCCTCCTAGGATCCCAAGTCGTAAATACTCTACTCTCGCTATGCATTGGCTACCCTCAGTAGACCTATCATGAGTTCCTCACTGCTACCTACTTACTCTCAAAGTATCTCATAGCAGCAGTAATCTCCTAGGCTAAGGTATCACATATCAGGCCACTCTAGTCCTTATAGGAATACCTAGCCTCTCTATCATGCATAAAATAATATCTCATAACTCATAACATATAATGTGAGGGTATTTTTGGGATTCACCGTTCGGGCGCTGGCTGACCGTACACACCATCCACTTTGCTCGTTTCCAAAACTTCTTTTTCTTTTTAGAAAATTTGCAGTTTTTGTTGTAAAATTTCTCAAATCCTCGGTTTGAGTTCAAATACGCCCGAAGGTGCATCCGAATCCCTCAAACCAAGGCTCTGATACCAACTTGTAACAACGTAAAATCCCAATTAAATTTTTTATTTTTAAAACCACAAAATGTATATCACATCATAATTTCAAATCTGAAACAACGGTGTTTTCCAAAACAAATTCCCAAGATCTCTCAAAAGTGAACTCCATCGGTGTGCGTGTGTACGAGTCAAGCCATCGCCTTCCCACGGTCCTCGCTGGTACCTGAGACATCAAACACAACAACTGTAAGCATAATGCTTAGTGAGTTCCCCAATATACCACATACCAAAAATACGCCTCTCGAGGCTAACCCGACCCTCCGGTCAAGATGTCTCAACGGGACCCTCCAGCCCCGCAGCTCGTTGGGCCCTCCAGTCCGGTCATAGCCCATTGGGCCCTCTGGCCCGGTCTGAATCGTTGGACCCTCCGGTCCGGTCTATATAGTCATACAGCATACAAATAACACATAATATAAAATCTCAACTATAACACATAATCTCATACATAGCACATAAGACCCTTTGGTCAACTCAGAATACCACTCAAGGTACGTATAGTGAGAAGTCTCACCTCATGAAAAGTCTAAGATCTCGTGTACTCGCTATCTCCCAAAATCCAACGACGACTCTACCTCGCCTAATCATAAAAATATCATATTAATACTCAAAGACTTTCATAACAACACTTTTACCCCTTAACACAAATCCTCAGAGGGTAAAAGACCATTTTACCCCCTCCTTCACCCAAAGTCCTCATGTTGACCAAAACCCTAAGAAGTCAACAAAAGTCAACCCTACGAGTACGCGGGGCGTACTGCTTGATGTACGCGGGGCGTACATCGCCAACCCATGGATCGGGGTCTCCACCCAGTACGCGCAGCGTACTGGAAGTTATGCCTAGCGTAACCATCAGACTTTAGCATTCCTCATTTCTGGTCTTAATCGGTTAAGCCATTACTCCAACTTCTAGATCCGGCTCTGTTTATGCGTCTATACCCATAAAGTCGAGACCTTTAAGCCTTGGCATGGTTGTAAAGGCTCCAACACTTCATAACATCACTCTATTCCAACTCAAGGGCCTAGATCTCATGCATGGTGCAATGTTCATGACCAAGATTGCATTTTTATGAGTCTACAACTCAAAATAGACCAGAAATACGAAGGATCTAAGCTTATGGAGACAATTTGCTCAAAAGTCTCCACCTTTGGGACTAAAACCCTAGAAAATGGTACATGAAGCATATTACAAGAACTATAGGAGAAGTTCCGAGCTTTTTACCTTGAAATAAAGCCTCAACCTTTGCTAAGCTCAGATCTACACTTGAATACCACTTCTAGCCTTCCCGAATGAGCTTCTCTTCTCCTTTGCTACCTTGAAATGGCACCACCAAGCTTAGAATACTCACAAATGGCCTAAGAACGGTTGCACACTCTCTTTAGGGTTTCTCTCTGTGGGATGGCGGCTGAGAAGTCGAGCCACACATTCCTTTTATAGCCCTCCAAAAGAATTAGGGTTTTTAGGTCTGGACCGGTTACGCCCCGCGTAACCTTGGGTACGCCCAGCGTACTTGAGGGTGAACGCGTCCAAATGAAGCGCACGAGTACGCGCAGCGTACACCTTGTACGCCCAGCGTACTCGCTAATCATGCAACCCTAAAAGAGAACATAATAAGGATGAAGGGATAAATAGAAGGGTACCTGGTTTTCGGGTTGTTACAATGCGGTTTTTGGGATGGATAGTAATGGAATACTAGCATTGGTAAGCATTGATTGTCAACAGATCGATCATTGTAGGGTAAGAAGGATTGGGAATCCTTCAAGTATTGTGTGTTGTGAGGACTTAGTTGAATTAGAGTGGGGGAGAACCGTTCAGGTATTTAGGATATAAGTAGGTGTGAAACTAGGATGATTTTCGCATCCCCATTGGGGAGGAAAGCGACCTAAATGGCTATCTGGATTGAGGATTGTGTGAGTTGGGAGTTCGGGTAACTACCCAACATCGGGTTCGTGTCTTCTTAGTGTTTGATAGCAGGCTGTAGGGGGGCCAGGTTAGGGTTCCATTCATGACTCGAGTTCAGCTCAGGTGTTGGGTCAAGTGCATGCTCGACTTTGGATGTGTTCGAAGTGATAGATTAGCGGTAGGGGTGGCAAAAAGTCGACACGACACGATAAAAATACACGACACGAAACGAAATTGGGACGAAATAAAAAATCGAATTCGTGTTCGTGTTGTGTAAAAGAAACACAAAATCGTGTCATGTAGTGTTCGTGTCTGTAATTCGAAACGATAATAACACGATAACAACACGAATATAACACGATTTTAAAAGGATTAAACCACGATATTGACACGATAATTTATTTTTGTAATAATTTAAATAATAAATTTTATATTTTAAGCGTATAATATAATTATTCAAATAAAAAATTTTCGCCGGCTCCTTTAAGAATTGAAAGAACGTGCACTGGAAACTCAATCGACAATTTCCCTTCCCCATACTTGTATTGATGGCTTTGTTAATGGCACTATGCTCAATCGATTGTATTAAAGGGTTCCAATTCATCAATTATCCCTTAAATCACACCTATATGCTCTAACATTTATCCCAATCAAGTGATCAACCCTAATTTTCCAATACCTTCTCATCGCGTTGCTGACCTCCATTGCTGATGGAAACAAGTGAAGATGGTGAAGGCGTGAAGCACTGTTAGTTCTTACCGATTGCAATCAAGGTATTTTTTTCATGTGCTCTTAAATCGAAAATAACTTCTTTAAAATTTTGTTCTTAATCGATTCTTAGTTTGCTCTTAAACCGCTAAGAACTTATATAACTCGTTTTTTTCCCTCTTAATCGATTCTTGAGACATATTCATAATTGATTCCAGTTATTAGATGCTCTATCATTCTCGTTTTTCTAATCAAGGGTTTAATTTGATTTCTTAAACAGTTTAATAAGAAATCAAGTTATGTCCTTTCTTCCTGTTCTTCCTGATTCATGTTCTTGATTCCGTTTTTTTTTCCTCTTCTTCCTGATTCACGTTCTTGATTATAGTTTTTTAGTATATTTTGTTGTATAACTTATACTTAATCTCTGTTTGCAACTGCATAACATATCAATTTTTTTTCCTGTTCTTACTGATTGTATGGGATATAGCTATTGATTGTACATGTTTTTATTAATGTGTGTTGTGTTTAATATTCTTCTTTTGTATCTGATTACATACTTTTTTCTAGAATGTTTCTTGTCTTTTACACAAATGTATAACTTATTATTCATAGATTTTTTTTTGTTCTTACTGATTGTATGGGATATAACTACTGATTATACACTTTTTTGTTATTGTGTGTTATGTTTAATGTTGTTCTTCTGTATTGGTTACATACTTTTATTTTCTAGATTGCTTCTTGTCTTTTACACAAATGTACAAATTATATTTCATAGTTTGTTTTTTCTTTTCTTCCTGGTTGTAGGGGATTTGGCTATTGGTTAAATTTTGATATGAAGAGGCCAAAACTCGACACAGCTTCTACAGCTGTAGCTCCACAGGTATTTTAATTTTTTATTAACTTTCTGTTTACAAGCTCTTTTCTGATTACTCTTGTGCTTAAGTTTCTGATTACTTTTTTTTCCTGATTTCTTGTTGTGCTTCTAAGTTTTTTAATATATGCTAGCATTTGTATCTTAGGATGTTGAACTTGAAGAATCTGATGACATTGATGTAGTGGAGATAGATGTTAAAATAGAAGGTGAAGAAGAGGATGTAAAAATGGAAAGAGAAAGGTGGTCTGAGGTTTGGAATTTTTTTACTAGACTTCCAATTGTAACACCAAAAATTTTGAAAATAATTTTTCAAATTTAATAAAGACAACTTCATTTAATATTCATAAAAACATCATGTTTGTAATTCATTTCATAACATATATAAAATTCCCAAGATCATATCATATAAAAATCCTGCGTGTGTGCACTGATCAGGCCGGCGCCTTCCCGCGATCCTCACTAGTACCTGAAACAAATAACACCAGCACTGTAAGCATAAAGCTTAGTGAGTTCCCCAAAATACCATATAACACATATTAGCCACTCGAGGCTATAACTCTGTGGGTCCGTGCACCCATACTCTGTGAACCCTTAGGTTCTAACTCTGGGAACCTTCCGGTTCCAACTCTATAAGCATGCACAACATAAATCACATAGACATCATGCAGTACAACACATAGCATACACATAATATACACATACTCTATCACATAACTCTGATTACATACTCAAGGTAAAGTATAGTGAGAAGACTCACCTCGCGTGTCTCGATATCTCACAACCTGGAAATCCCTCGTGCCCGATTCTCCGAGCTCTAATCCTCCTATAATATCATAATGTCCCTAGTTAACACTTTATATCTCTAATGTTGACTATCCCTAAGAAGTCAACACAGGTCCACTCTGGTCAACGGTCAACGGTCAACGGTCAACTTTGACCGGACTCGGCGAGTGCTAGGGCGACTCGGCGAGTCTAGACGTCCTCACCAATTCTCTAAAATTCCCTTTCTACTCGTCGAGTATCTCCCCTGACTCGACGAGTTCCTCCTGGGAGAATCGCGGGGCCACCCCGACTCAACTCGCCGAGTCCGAAGAACAACTCGACGAGTCCCAGTTAATCTCCAAGCTACTCGCCGAGTCTGTTCATTGGACTCGGCGAGTCCAGGCCATGCAACCGCTCAAACTGCTTTCTAAGGTCAGAATTGCTCCGACCATTCATAGGTCTGGCCTTCCTAGTCTGATTCATCACGTAAGGCCCTCATTTCGGTGCTCATAATACACCCCATGACTCATAATTTACATTTTGACCTAAGGCATAAGGATTCCAATCCAAAACCTCCATTGATTCACGAAATGCTCAGGCATGGGACATTCTGGACTTCCAAAGATCCTAATACAGGGTTCCAATCGTTGGGGGACCAAGGTAACACTCAATCTAGCCACAAAAGGGTTCAATAAACCCTAAATCCATATACACATCAATCATAGAAGGATGAAATGTTGAAATATTACCTGAATAATGTGTTCTCTGTGTCCCCAATTCTCAGAACGTGGCTTCCCTTGTTGATCCCTTAACCAAGTCTTCTCTTCCTTGCAAAACAACACTTCCAAAAATCAACAATGGTCTTCTACCTTGCTCCAGATGCTCACAAACGACTTAGGGTTTCTCTCAGAGGACTAGGGTGAATAATGACGGCCATAAAGTCCCTCATATACGTCCCAAACCTGAACGGTTAGGGTTTTCGCTAAACAGCGCAGACTCGCCGAGTCCATATCCGGACTCGTCGAGTCCAGTCGCGAACCCGCGGCCAGATCCGCGATCCTACTCGGCGAGTCTAGGCTCCAACTCGCCGAGTCCCCTCTTAAAACACCCAAAACATAATTATAACGATACCTGGAATTCCGAGCTGTTACAACTCTCCCCTACTAGGACTAGACTTCGCCCTCGAAGTCTCACTCTTAAAATAGCTCCGGATGCTGCTCCCGCATCTCACGCTCCGGCTCCCAGGTCAGTTCCGATCCCTTCCGGTGCTGCCACTGAACTAACACTAGAGGTATCTCCTTATTCCTCTGAATCTTGATCTTCCGATCTCTAATGGCCACTGGTCTCTCGGCATAATTCAGGCTCGCATCCACCTGAATATCCTCTAATGGAACCACTGCCGACTCATCGGCTATACATTTTCTCAATTGCGACACATGAAAAGTGTCGTGGATCTGACTCAATTCCGCTGGCAACTCCAAACGGTAGGCCACCCGTCCTACCCTCGCAATCACACGAAAAGGCCCAATATACCGGGGCCCCAACTTGCCCCTCTTCCTGAATCGAATCACTCCTTTCCAAGGAGAGACCTTCAGGAGTACGAAGTCGCCGACCTGAAACTCAAGCTCGGACCGGCGTCTGTCTGCATAACTTTTCTGTCGGCTCTGGGCGGTCAATAACCTCTGTCTAACCTGCTGAATCTGCTCTGTCGTCTGAAGCACGATCTCTGTACTGCCCATCACTCTCTGTCCCACCTCTCCCCAACAAATGGGGGTCCGACATCTCCTACCATACAACAGCTCAAAGGGTGGCATACCAATGCTCGAATGATGGCTGTTGTTGTAGGAAAACTCCGCCAAGGGTAAATACGCATCCCAGCTACCCCCAAAATCCAACACACACGCCCGAAGCATGTCCTCGAGCGTCTGAATCGTCCGCTCACTCTGACCGTCTGTCTGGGGATGATATGCGGTACTAAAATGCAATCTGGTACCCAATTCCTCATGAAATTTCTTCCAGAACCTAGAAGTGAAACGCACATCACGATCTGAAACGATCGAGATCGGCACCCCATGCCGAGATACTGCTTCTCTCACATACACCTCCGCCAATTTCTCTGCTGAAGAACTCTCACTAATGGCAAGGAAGTGAGCGCTCTTCGTCAGTCTGTCTACAATCACCCAAATTGCATCAACTCCTCTGGCAGTCCTCGGCAATTTGGTGATGAAGTCCATAGTGATCTATTCCCACTTCCATTCGGGAACCTCCAATGGCTGCAACTTGCCATGTGGTCTCTGGTGCTCGGCCTTAACCCTACGGCAAGTTAAGCACCTCTCGACAAACCACGCGACATCCCTCTTCATGCAGGGCTACCAATATTCTCTCCTCAAATCCAAATACATCTTTGTAGCCCCGGGATGGATCGAGAATTTCGATCGATGTGCCTCCTCCATCAAAGTAGTACGCGTACCGCCCACAAACGGTACCCAAATCCGACCCTGAAAGGTCATCAACCCTCGATCATCAGTAACGAACTCTGAGACCAAACCAACGACCCGTTCCCTCTTCTGCATCTCCGGTTGCATAGCCTCAGTCTGTGCCCCACGAATGGCATCCAGTACTGGAGCTATCACGGTCAACCTCAAACATACATTTCGTAGCGGAGTGCTCTCCCCCTTACGGCTCAACGCATCTGCTACCACATTAGCTTTGCCCGGGTGGTACAGGATCTCGCAATCATAATCCTTGACCACATCCAACCACCTCCTCTGACGCATGTTTAGGTTGGGCTGGTCCATCAAGTACTTCAGACTCTTATGGTCAGTGTATATCGTGCAACGAACTCCATACAAGTAATGACGCCAAATCTTGAGGGCGAACACTACTGCCCCCAGCTCTAGATCATGCGTGGGATATCTCGTCTCGTGAGGCTTCAGCTGTCTCGATGCATATGCTATTACATGCCCTCTTTGCATCAGAACTGCACCCAATCCCGAAATAGATGCATCACAATAAACTACAAAATCCTCCATCCCTTCCGGAAGAGCTAACACCGGGGCTTCGCACAATCTCTGGCAAAGTGTCTCAAAAGAGGTCTGCTGCTCGGGTCCCCATGAGAATGCAACTCCCTTTCAGGTCAATCTAGTGAGTGGCACTGCAATTCTAGAGAAGTCCTTAATAAATCTCCGATAGTACTCTGCCAATCCAAGGAAAATCCTGATCTCAGAAGGTGACTTCGGTACCTCCCAACTCATCACCGCCTCAACCTTGGCCGGATCGACCAATATCCCTTCCTGATTAACAACATGCCCCAGGAATTGAACCTCCCGCAACCAGAAGTCACACTTGGAGAACTTTGCATAAAGCTTCTCCGATCTCAACACCCCAAGGACCTCCCTCAAATGTTCCTCATGCTGCTCTCTAGATCTCGAATACACTAAAATATCATCGATAAATACAATCACTGACCGATCCAACATCGGCCTACATACCCTGTTCATGAGATCCATGAATACCGCCTGGGCGTTGGTGAGCCCGAAAGGCATCACCACAAACTCATAATGCCCATATCGCGTCCTGAATGCTGTCTTCTGAACGTCCTCATCCCGCACTTTCACTTGATGATATCCCGACCTCAAGTCGATCTTGGAAAACCAAGATGCTCCCTGCAACTGATCAAATAAATCGTCGATCCTCGGTAATGGGTAACGGTTCTTGACCGTCAGCTTGTTCAACTCCCGTTAATCAATGCACATCCGGTGTGAACCATCTTTCTTCTTGACGAACATAATAGGTGCTCCCCACGGCGAGCTGCTCGGCCGAATGAATCCCTTTCCCAACAACTCCTGAAGCTGCGAGGATAACTCTTGCATCTCTGGAGGTGCAAGACGATAAGGCACCTTAGCGACAGGCGCGGCTCCCGGAATCAAATCAATACCAAACTCCACTTACCTCACAGGAGGTACTCCCGGCAGCTCCTCGGGAAAGACATCTGGAAACTCACGTACCACCGGTACCTCCTCAACTGAACTCGGTCTCTCGAAAGTCGCTCGCGTATCCATCACATACGCCACAAAACCCTTACAGCCCTGCTGTAGACACTGCCTCGCTCTGGCGGCCGAACAAAAGGCTGATCCCGAACGCGTACCCTCGCCGTACACCAAAAGAACTCCCCCACTAGGGTCTCGTATAGTCACCAGCTGACGCTTGCAGTCGATGACTGCGCCGAATCGGCTTAGCCAGTCCATGCCCACAATGACACAGACATCACCCATCGCGATAGGAATTAGGTCAATCGGAAACGCAACCCCAAAAATCTCTAACACACATCCCCAGAAAACTCCCGTGGCATAAATCACTCTATCATCAGCTATGGAAACTCTCAGAGGCCGGCTCAATGCCTCACGACTAGCATTGATATGCCGACTAAAGGCCAGAGATACAAAAGACCGACTCGCACCCGAGTCAAATAACACTAAAGCAGGCACAGAATTCACAAGGAAGGTACCTACGCATAACCTAATATAAGCATAATATTTCAACATCAATATAAATATATGAAAGGAAACGTACCAGCCACCATATCGGGCGCAGCACGGACTTCCTCCGCAGTCAGCTGGAAGGCTCTCCCTCGAGCTCTCGGTGTCTCGATCTTCATAGGCCGACTCTCTGTAGCTCTGATGGCGGTAGGAGCAGGTCCCTGAGGTGCTCCGCGCAGCTGCGGACACTCAGCCTTGCGGTGTCCAGTCTGGTTGCAGTGAAAGCACACTGCAAATCCCTTGGGGCAGTCCTTGGCCATGTGCCCCTCCTTGCCACATTTGTAACAAGACCCTGCTCGGCAAACTCCGTCGTGCCCCTTGCCGCACTTTCCGCAAGTGCGGCCCTTCTGGCTCCCTGGTCTGGGATCAGCAGGCTTGGCCCGCTTGGCGGCCAGCTGCGACTGTGCCGGTCGTCGATCCCTCCCCTGAGACTCCGCCTCCTCCCTGGCCTGAGTCTCAAGCTCGATCTCCCTCTTCCGGGCATTTGCCTGAAGTTCGGCAAATGTCCGGTACGAGGAGTTTGCAGCAAACTCCCGAATATCCCGCCTCAAGACACTCAAGTAGCGGCTCATACGTGCCTGCTCAGTGGGCACGTGCTCAGGGTAGAACATCGCCCTCTCGTGGAACATCCTCGTGATTGCTGTAACAGGCTCAGTACCCTGCTTGAGGGTCAGAAACTCCTGTGCTAAACGCTCCCTCTCCACCTGGGGAACGTACTCATCTCGAAACATGGTGGTGAACCTCTCCCAGGTCACCGCAGCAAGCTCGGCCGGCGTATAATGCGCCGTTACAAACTTCCACCAGTCCTTCGCTCCCAAGTGAAGCTGGTTCAGCGCAAATCGAACCTTCAAATGCTCAGGAGACGAGCAAGTGAAGAAGCACCCCTCAATATCAGATATCCACCTCATCGCTGCCACCGGACCCGGGGTCCCATCGAACTCTGGTGGTTTTGTGTTGCTGAATTCCCGGAACAGTGACGCGTCCCCACCCTGCGGCCTGGCAGCAGTCACCGCTGCGGTAGCCGTTGCAGCAGCAGCCTCAGTAAGAGCGGCATAACGCTCGTCGAACGTCTAGATCAGTGTGGTCTTTATGGACCCGAACATCTCCGGAATCTCTGCCCTGATGGCTGCAGCTACCTCCTCCTGGATGATCCGGCGGATATCCTCCTCACTGGTACCACTGCTCTCGGATGTGAAACGTGTCCTCACCATGATCTACTGCTGAAATACGACATACAATAAATTTAGAATCCCCACGAACACACTCACACTCGTCAACTCTTTCCTCCTTGATTCTTGGCATTCCAAAGATTCTTACTTGAGCTGTACCCCACTCCGGTGCTTCCAGTAGTACGGGCCCAATACTACTATCCACACCGCACCAGAATACACTCCAAGTCCTCCTCTTCGGATTCCAGGTCTCAAGTACTCTATCATGCGTAAATCACTCTCTAATAGATCTCTCATAAGTCCCTCACTGCTACCTACTCACTCTCAAGTCTCTCATAGCAGCTCACCTCTCCCTAGGCTAAGGCAACACTATCAGGCCAATCTAGTTCTAATAGCAATGCCTAGCCTACTTTAGCATGTAGATACATCATATCAATATTAACATCACATAATGTAAGGGTATTTTGGGAAATCACCGTTCAGGCGCGGCTGATCGTACACACACATCTCTTGCTCTGCATCTCTTAAAAATCTTTTAGTCTTTTGAAAATTACATCTAAATCCTCAGTTTCAGTCCAAATACGCCCGAAGGTGTACTTGAATCCCTCAAACCAAGGCTCTGATACCAAATTGTAACACCAAAAATTTTGAAAATAATTTTTCAAATTTAATAAAGACAACTTCATTTAATATTCATAAAAACATCATGTTTGTAATTCATTTCATAACATATATAAAATTCCCAAGATCATATAATATAAAAATCCTGCGTGTGTGCACTGATCAGGCCGGCGCCTTCCCGCAATCCTCACTAGTATCTGAAACAAATAACACCAGCACTGTAAGCATAAAGCTTAGTGAGTTCCCCAAAATACCATATAACACATATTAGCCACTCGAGGCTATAACTCTGTGGGTCCGTGCACCCATACTCTGTGAACCCTCAAGTTCTAACTCTGGGTCCCTTCCGGTTCCAACTCTATAAGCATGCACAACATAAATCACATAGACATCATGCAGTACAACACATAGCATACACATAATATACACATACTCTATCACATAACTCTGATTACATACTCAAGGTAAAGTATAGTGAGAAGACTCACCTCGCGTGTCTTGATATCTCACAACCTGGAAATCCCTCGTGCCCGATTCTCCGAGCTCTAATCCTCCTATAATATCATAATGTCCCTAGTTAACACTTTATATCTCTAATGTTGACTATCCCTAAGAAGTCAACACAGGTTCACTCTGGTCAACGGTCAACGGTCAACTTTGACCGGACTCGGCGAGTGCTAGGGCGACTCGGCGAGTCTAGACGTCCTCACCAATTCTCTAAAATTCCCTTTCTACTCGTTGAGTATCTCCCCTGACTCGACGAGTTCCTCCTGGGAGAATCGCGGGGCCACCCCGACTCAACTCGCCGAGTCCGAAGAACAAGTCGACGAGTCCCAGTTAATCTTCAAGCTACTCGCCGAGTCTGTTCATTGGACTCGGCGAGTCCAGGCCATGCAACCGCTCAAACTGCTTTCTAAGGTCAGAATTGCTCCGACCATTCATAGGTCTGGCCTTCCTAGTCTGATTCATCACGTAAGGCCCTCATTTCGGTGCTCATAATACACCCCATGACTCATAATTTACATTTTGACCTAAGGCATAAGGATTCCAATCCAAAACCTCTATTGATTCACGAAATGCTCAGGCATGGGACATTCTGGACTTCCAAAGATCCTAATACAGGGTTCCAATCGTTGGGGGACCAAGGTAACACTCAATCTAGCCACAAAAGGGTTCAATAAACCCTAAATCCATATACACATCAATCATAGAAGGATGAAATGTTGAAATATTACCTGAATAATGTGCTCTCTGTGTCCCCAATTCTCAGAACGTCGCTTCCCTTGTTGATCCCTTAACCAAGTCTTCTCTTCCTTGCAAAACAACACTTCCAAAAATCAACAATGGTCTTCTACCTTGCTCCAGATGCTCACAAACGACTTAGGGTTTCTCTCAGAGGACTAGGGTGAATAATGACGGCCATAAAGTCCCTCATATACGTCCCAAACCTGAACGGTTAGGGTTTTCGCTAAACAGCGCAGACTCGCCGAGTCCATATCCGGACTCGTCGAGTCCAGTCGCGAACCCGCGGCCAGATCCGCGATCCTACTCGGCGAGTCTAGGCTCCAACTCGCCGAGTCCCCTCTTAAAACACCCAAAACATAATTATAACGATACCTGGAATTCCGAGCTGTTACAACTCTCCCCTACTAGGACTAGACTTCGCCCTCGAAGTCTCACTCTTAAAATAGCTCCGGATGCTGCTCCCGCATCTCACGCTCCGGCTCCCAGGTCAGTTCCGATCCCTTCCGGTGCTGCCACTGAACTAACACTAGAGGTATCTCCTTATTCCTCTGAATCTTGATCTTCCGATCTCTAATGGCCACTGGTCTCTCGGCATAATTCAGGCTCGCATCCACCTGAATATCCTCTAATGGAACCACTGCCGACTCATCGGCTATACATTTTCTCAATTGCGACACATGAAAAGTGTCGTGGATCTGACTCAATTCCGCTGGCAACTCCAAACGGTAGGCCACCCGTCCTACCCTCGCAATCACACGAAAAGGCCCAATATACCGGGGCCCCAACTTGCCCCTCTTCCTGAATCGAATCACTCCTTTCCAAGGAGAGACCTTCAGGAGTACGAAGTCGCCGACCTGAAACTCAAGCTCGGACCGGCGTCTGTCTGCATAACTTTTCTGTCGGCTCTGGGCGGTCAATAACCTCTGTCTAACCTGCTGAATCTGCTCTGTCGTCTGAAGCACGATCTCTGTACTGCCCATCACTCTCTGTCCCACCTCTCCCCAACAAATGGGGGTCCGACATCTCCTACCATACAACAGCTCAAAGGGTGGCATACCAATGCTCGAATGATGGCTGTTGTTGTAGGAAAACTCCGCCAAGGGTAAATACGCATCCCAGCTACCCCCAAAATCCAACACACACGCCCGAAGCATGTCCTCGAGCGTCTGAATCGTCCGCTCACTCTGACCGTCTGTCTGGGGATGATATGCGGTACTAAAATGCAATCTGGTACCCAATTCCTCATGAAATTTCTTCCAGAACCTAGAAGTGAAACGCACATCACGATCTGAAACGATCGAGATCGGCACCCCATGCCGAGATACTGCTTCTCTCACATACACCTCCGCCAATTTCTCTGCTGAAGAACTCTCACTAATGGCAAGGAAGTGAGCGCTCTTCGTCAGTCTGTCTACAATCACCCAAATTGCATCAACTCCTCTGGCAGTCCTCGGCAATTTGGTGATGAAGTCCATAGTGATCTATTCCCACTTCCATTCGGGAACCTCCAATGGCTGCAACTTGCCATGTGGTCTCTGGTGCTCGGCCTTAACCCTACGGCAAGTTAAGCACCTCTCGACAAACCACGCGACATCCCTCTTCATGCAGGGCTACCAATATTCTCTCCTCAAATCCAAATACATCTTTGTAGCCCCGGGATGGATCGAGAATTTCGATCGATGTGCCTCCTCCATCAAAGTAGTACGCGTACCGCCCACAAACGGTACCCAAATCCGACCCTGAAAGGTCATCAACCCTCGATCATCAGTAACGAACTCTGAGACCAAACCAACGACCCGTTCCCTCTTCTGCATCTCCGGTTGCATAGCCTCAGTCTGTGCCCCACGAATGGCATCCAGTACTGGAGCTATCACGGTCAACCTCAAACATACATTTCGTAGCGGAGTGCTCTCCCCCTTACGGCTCAACGCATCTGCTACCACATTAGCTTTGCCCGGGTGGTACAGGATCTCGCAATCATAATCCTTGACCACATCCAACCACCTCCTCTGACGCATGTTTAGGTTGGGCTGGTCCATCAAGTACTTCAGACTCTTATGGTCAGTGTATATCGTGCAACGAACTCCATACAAGTAATGACGCCAAATCTTGAGGGCGAACACTACTGCCCCCAGCTCTAGATCATGCGTGGGATATCTCGTCTCGTGAGGCTTCAGCTGTCTCGATGCATATGCTATTACATGCCCTCTTTGCATCAGAACTGCACCCAATCCCGAAATAGATGCATCACAATAAACTACAAAATCCTCCATCCCTTCCGGAAGAGCTAACACCGGGGCTTCGCACAATCTCTGGCAAAGTGTCTCAAAAGAGGTCTGCTGCTCGGGTCCCCATGAGAATGCAACTCCCTTTCAGGTCAATCTAGTGAGTGGCACTGCAATTCTAGAGAAGTCCTTAATAAATCTCCGATAGTACTCTGCCAATCCAAGGAAAATCCTGATCTCAGAAGGTGACTTCGGTACCTCCCAACTCATCACCGCCTCAACCTTGGCCGGATCGACCAATATCCCTTCCTGATTAACAACATGCCCCAGGAATTGAACCTCCCGCAACCAGAAGTCACACTTGGAGAACTTTGCATAAAGCTTCTCCGATCTCAACACCCCAAGGACCTCCCTCAAATGTTCCTCATGCTGCTCTCTAGATCTCGAATACACTAAAATATCATCGATAAATACAATCACTGACCGATCCAACATCGGCCTACATACCCTGTTCATGAGATCCATGAATACCGCCTGGGCGTTGGTGAGCCCGAAAGGCATCACCACAAACTCATAATGCCCATATCGCGTCCTGAATGCTGTCTTCTGAACGTCCTCATCCCGCACTTTCACTTGATGATATCCCGACCTCAAGTCGATCTTGGAAAACCAAGATGCTCCCTGCAACTGATCAAATAAATCGTCGATCCTCGGTAATGGGTAACGGTTCTTGACCGTCAGCTTGTTCAACTCCCGTTAATCAATGCACATCCGGTGTGAACCATCTTTCTTCTTGACGAACATAATAGGTGCTCCCCACGGCGAGCTGCTCGGCCGAATGAATCCCTTTCCCAACAACTCCTGAAGCTGCGAGGATAACTCTTGCATCTCTGGAGGTGCAAGACGATAAGGCACCTTAGCGACAGGCGCGGCTCCCGGAATCAAATCAATACCAAACTCCACTTACCTCACAGGAGGTACTCCCGGCAGCTCCTCGGGAAAGACATCTGGAAACTCACGTACCACCGGTACCTCCTCAACTGAACTCGGTCTCTCGAAAGTCGCTCGCGTATCCATCACATACGCCACAAAACCCTTACAGCCCTGCTGTAGACACTGCCTCGCTCTGGCGGCCGAACAAAAGGCTGATCCCGAACGCGTACCCTCGCCGTACACCAAAAGAACTCCCCCACTAGGGTCTCGTATAGTCACCAGCTGACGCTTGCAGTCGATGACTGCGCCGAATCGGCTTAGCCAGTCCATGCCCACAATGACACAGACATCACCCATCGCGATAGGAATTAGGTCAATCGGAAACGCAACCCCAAAAATCTCTAACACACATCCCCAGAAAACTCCCGTGGCATAAATCACTCTATCATCAGCTATGGAAACTCTCAGAGGCCGGCTCAATGCCTCACGACTAGCATTGATATGCCGACTAAAGGCCAGAGATACAAAAGACCGACTCGCACCCGAGTCAAATAACACTAAAGCAGGCACAGAATTCACAAGGAAGGTACCTACGCATAACCTAATATAAGCATAATATTTCAACATCAATATAAATATATGAAAGGAAACGTACCAGCCACCATATCGGGCGCAGCACGGACTTCCTCCGCAGTCAGCTGGAAGGCTCTCCCTCGAGCTCTCGGTGTCTCGATCTTCATAGGCCGACTCTCTGTAGCTCTGATGGCGGTAGGAGCAGGTCCCTGAGGTGCTCCGCGCAGCTGCGGACACTCAGCCTTGCGGTGTCCAGTCTGGTTGCAGTGAAAGCACACTGCAAATCCCTTGGGGCAGTCCTTGGCCATGTGCCCCTCCTTGCCACATTTGTAACAAGACCCTGCTCGGCAAACTCCGTCGTGCCCCTTGCCGCACTTTCCGCAAGTGCGGCCCTTCTGGCTCCCTGGTCTGGGATCAGCAGGCTTGGCCCGCTTGGCGGCCAGCTGCGACTGTGCCGGTCGTCGATCCCTCCCCTGAGACTCCGCCTCCTCCCTGGCCTGAGTCTCAAGCTCGATCTCCCTCTTCCGGGCATTTGCCTGAAGTTCGGCAAATGTCCGGTACGAGGAGTTTGCAGCAAACTCCCGAATATCCCGCCTCAAGACACTCAAGTAGCGGCTCATACGTGCCTGCTCAGTGGGCACGTGCTCAGGGTAGAACATCGCCCTCTCGTGGAACATCCTCGTGATTGCTGTAACAGGCTCAGTACCCTGCTTGAGGGTCAGAAACTCCTGTGCTAAACGCTCCCTCTCCACCTGGGGAACGTACTCATCTCGAAACATGGTGGTGAACCTCTCCCAGGTCACCGCAGCAAGCTCGGCCGGCGTATAATGCGCCGTTACAAACTTCCACCAGTCCTTCGCTCCCAAGTGAAGCTGGTTCAGCGCAAATCGAACCTTCAAATGCTCAGGAGACGAGCAAGTGAAGAAGCACCCCTCAATATCAGATATCCACCTCATCGCTGCCACCGGACCCGGGGTCCCATCGAACTCTGGTGGTTTTGTGTTGCTGAATTCCCGGAACAGTGACGCGTCCCCACCCTGCGGCCTGGCAGCAGTCACCGCTGCGGTAGCCGTTGCAGCAGCAGCCTCAGTAAGAGCGGCATAACGCTCGTCGAACGTCTAGATCAGTGTGGTCTTTATGGACCCGAACATCTCCGGAATCTCTGCCCTGATGGCTGCAGCTACCTCCTCCTGGATGATCCGGCGGATATCCTCCTCACTGGTACCACTGCTCTCGGATGTGAAACGTGTCCTCACCATGATCTACTGCTGAAATACGACATACAATAAATTTAGAATCCCCACGAACACACTCACACTCGTCAACTCTTTCCTCCTTGATTCTTGGCATTCCAAAGATTCTTACTTGAGCTGTACCCCGCTCCGGTGCTTCCAGTAGTACGGGCCCAATACTACTATCCACACCGCACCAGAATACACTCCAAGTCCTCCTCTTCGGATTCCAGGTCTCAAGTACTCTATCATGCGTAAATCACTCTCTAATAGATCTCTCATAAGTCCCTCACTGCTACCTACTCACTCTCAAGTCTCTCATAGCAGCTCACCTCTCCCTAGGCTAAGGCAACACTATCAGGCCAATCTAGTTCTAATAGCAATGCCTAGCCTACTTTAGCATGTAGATACATCATATCAATATTAACATCACATAATGTAAGGGTATTTTGGGAAATCACCGTTCAGGCGCGGCTGATCGTACACACACATCTCTTGCTCTGCATCTCTTAAAAATCTTTTAGTCTTTTGAAAATTACATCTAAATCCTCAGTTTCAGTCCAAATACGCCCGAAGGTGTACTTGAATCCCTCAAACCAAGGCTCTGATACCAAATTGTAACACCAAAAATTTTGAAAATAATTTTTCAAATTTAATAAAGACAACTTCATTTAATATTCATAAAAACATCATGTTTGTAATTCATTTCATAACATATATAAAATTCCCAAGATCATATAATATAAAAATCCTGCGTGTGTGCACTGATCAGGCCGGCGCCTTCCCGCAATCCTCACTAGTATCTGAAACAAATAACACCAGCACTGTAAGCATAAAGCTTAGTGAGTTCCCCAAAATACCATATAACACATATTAGCCACTCGAGGCTATAACTCTGTGGGTCCGTGCACCCATACTCTGTGAACCCTCAAGTTCTAACTCTGGGTCCCTTCCGGTTCCAACTCTATAAGCATGCACAACATAAATCACATAGACATCATGCAGTACAACACATAGCATACACATAATATACACATACTCTATCACATAACTCTGATTACATACTCAAGGTAAAGTATAGTGAGAAGACTCACCTCGCGTGTCTTGATATCTCACAACCTGGAAATCCCTCGTGCCCGATTCTCCGAGCTCTAATCCTCCTATAATATCATAATGTCCCTAGTTAACACTTTATATCTCTAATGTTGACTATCCCTAAGAAGTCAACACAGGTTCACTCTGGTCAACGGTCAACGGTCAACTTTGACCGGACTCGGCGAGTGCTAGGGCGACTCGGCGAGTCTAGACGTCCTCACCAATTCTCTAAAATTCCCTTTCTACTCGTTGAGTATCTCCCCTGACTCGACGAGTTCCTCCTGGGAGAATCGCGGGGCCACCCCGACTCAACTCGCCGAGTCCGAAGAACAAGTCGACGAGTCCCAGTTAATCTTCAAGCTACTCGCCGAGTCTGTTCATTGGACTCGGCGAGTCCAGGCCATGCAACCGCTCAAACTGCTTTCTAAGGTCAGAATTGCTCCGACCATTCATAGGTCTGGCCTTCCTAGTCTGATTCATCACGTAAGGCCCTCATTTCGGTGCTCATAATACACCCCATGACTCATAATTTACATTTTGACCTAAGGCATAAGGATTCCAATCCAAAACCTCTATTGATTCACGAAATGCTCAGGCATGGGACATTCTGGACTTCCAAAGATCCTAATACAGGGTTCCAATCGTTGGGGGACCAAGGTAACACTCAATCTAGCCACAAAAGGGTTCAATAAACCCTAAATCCATATACACATCAATCATAGAAGGATGAAATGTTGAAATATTACCTGAATAATGTGCTCTCTGTGTCCCCAATTCTCAGAACGTCGCTTCCCTTGTTGATCCCTTAACCAAGTCTTCTCTTCCTTGCAAAACAACACTTCCAAAAATCAACAATGGTCTTCTACCTTGCTCCAGATGCTCACAAACGACTTAGGGTTTCTCTCAGAGGACTAGGGTGAATAATGACGGCCATAAAGTCCCTCATATACGTCCCAAACCTGAACGGTTAGGGTTTTCGCTAAACAGCGCAGACTCGCCGAGTCCATATCCGGACTCGTCGAGTCCAGTCGCGAACCCGCGGCCAGATCCGCGATCCTACTCGGCGAGTCTAGGCTCCAACTCGCCGAGTCCCCTCTTAAAACACCCAAAACATAATTATAACGATACCTGGAAATAGTAAAGATGGCAAGGAAAGGGCGAAATGTAATCAGTGCAAAAAAAGATACATCTGTGAAAATAGGAATGGGACGGGTAGCATGCGAAAACACATCATAAAGTGTCCTAAAAGGGACAAAACATACATATCACAGTTTATTTTTTCAAAGTCAGGTGGTTCTTTTTCAATAAACTCTACTGTTTTTAAACCTGAAAGATTTCGTGAACTTCTTAGTGAAGCTATTGTCAAGCATGACCTTCCCTTTAAATTTGTAGAGTACGAGGGAATTAGAGAAATCTTCCAGTACTTGAATGAAAAAGTTATCACCATTACTAGAAACACTGCTAAAGATGATGTGTTGAATTTGTTTAAAAGAGAAAAGTTGAAACTTAAGAATCTGTTTGAGTTACTTCCTAGTAGGATTTCATTAACTGCTGATTTGTGGTCTTCAATTAATACAGATGGTTTTTTATGTGTTACATCTCACTTCATTGACATGGAGTGGAAGTTGCAAAAGAGAGTTTTAAGTTTGCAATATATGCCACCTCCACACAATGGCGTATGCTTAACAGAAACAATATCTAGTATATTGTCCGATTGGGGGATTGATAAAAAGTTTTTTACAATAATGTTAGATAATGCTTCCAGTAATGATACTTTTGTCAATCTCCTAAAAGGTCAATTATGCAATGAAGGTGCACTTTGTAATGATGGAGATTATTTTCATGTTCGATGTTGTCCTCATGTGTTGAATTTAGTTGTTCAAGATGGATTGAAGGCTATTGATGAAGGAATTGTCAAAGTGAGAGAATCAATTAAGTACGTGAAGGGTTCCTAAGTACGAAAAACTAACTTTATGAATGCTATGAAGCAAGTCAATTTGATTCCAAAAAAAAGGCTTGCGACAAGATGTTCCCACTAGATGGAATGCTACATTTCTTATGATCGAAAGTGCTATTTTTTTATCATCGTGCTTTTTTCCGATTAGCACTAATGGATTCTAATTATTTGGATTGTCCAAGTAATGAGGAATGGGGTAAATTGCAAAAGATTTTCAGAGTCTTGGAAGTATTTTATGAAGTTACATGCATTTTTTCTGGAAATAAATATTGCACATCAAACTTATATTTTCCTTCGGTTTCGACGGTTGAAAGAACTTTGAGAGAAGAAATGAAAAGTTCGGATAAGTTTATGAAGAATATGGCTGGCCAAATGTATGCAAAGTTCTCAAAATATTGGTCTGAGTATAGTCCTATTTTGGTGATGGCTGCGGTGTTGGATCCACGATATAAGATGCAATATGTTGAGTTTACTTACAAAAAACTCTATGGAAGTAATTTTCGTGAGCATAGTGATCGTGTTCGGGAGAAGTTACATGATCTCTTTAGTGAATATGTTACTGGATTGCCTTACAAAGCATCAACTATATCAACAAGTGATTCAGGCAAGAGTGTCAACAAAAAGAATGACACAATGCTTAGCAAAAGCACAAGAGAAATGCTACAGGTAAGCAGAAGTTGTTTTTAGTACTTAATTAATTTTTATTAATTTAATGCTTCAGATTTTTTACATTTACTAACTAATTTTCTGTTTTATAGGAGTTCACAGTTTATGAAACTAAGGAGTTCGCTTTGTCTCAAAAATCACAATTAGAGATATACCTAGATGAGCCAAGAAGTAATATTACAGAAGATGTAAATGTTCTTTCATTTTGGAAAGCTTATCAATATCGTTATCCGGAACTCGCTTCCATGGCTCGGGATATTTTAAGCATCCCTGTTTCCGCTGTAGCATCCGAGTAAGCTTTTAGAAATGGTGGTCGTGTTCTTGATAAATTTCGAAGTTCGTTTGCACATAAAAATGTTGAAGCTATAATTTGTGCAAAAGATTGGTTGTTTGGGATTTCAGGTAGTTTTTTTTTTTTTTTTTGAAACATTTTTATAAAGTCATTTAACTATTATAATATGTTTATTATTATTTGTAGGTGATGAAGAGTTGTGTTTACAAGATCTTACAGAAGATATTATGGAATTGGATAGCAAGGGAAGTGATACACATGAAGCGATGGAATGACAAGTTTGAAGATATTTAGCATTATTTGATGTGATTTTTTGCTGTTTTTTTCATTAACTTTGCATTTTTTGTTTTTAAACTTAATTTTTGCAAGAACTTATCGATGGCATTATTATGGAAATTGTTTTTTTTGTTAAATTTTGTCGTGTTATCGTGTTGTCGTGTTTTTCGTGTTTTTTATTTTTTCGTGTTCGTGTTAATGAAAACTAACAGGACATCGTGTCGTGTCGTGTTCGGGTTGGGTAAAATTAATTCGTGTTGTGTCGTGTTAGCTAAAAACACGAAACGATGGCACGATTTGCCACCCCTAATTAGTGGTAAGGCTTTGGGCAGCAGTTGTGGCAAGGTGGAAGTGATTTAAGACTGCGGGTTGGCACATAGCATTCACTAGTTAGCAATTAGAATAGAAGTGTTGTAAGACTACGGGGTTTCCTGTAGCATTCACTAGCAGTCAGTTAGTGTGGGAAGTGTTGTAAGACTATGGGGTGGCCCATAGCATTCATCGGTCCCTATGCAGCGGTGAGATTGTGGCAAATATGTGATTTGCTCACAGATTTCTTTAGATGGTTTAGGTGTAACACCCCTAATCCAGCAGACCAAGAAAAGGAAAGGAGAACCCGAAATCAGTGAGTCAACTTGTTGAGTCCAGGGAAGAACTCGACGAGTCGGAGCGATTTCCGTGTCGCATATTAAGTGGCCGACTCGGCGAGTCGGGGACTGACTCGGCGAGTCAGGTCTGGGTTGGGAAACCCTAATTTTGGGACTAGGTGCCCTATTTAAGCATCCTATTCTCCTCTTTAGGGTTTCATTTATAGCCTCTCTAGTCCATAACCGAAACCCTATCCACCTAACTTCATTTCTTGAGCTTTTGTGAAGATTAAGGTCCATTTGGAGTGCATCTTGTAGGTTTGGGAGAAAGGAGCAAGGAAGGAAGTGTAGATCCAACCTCTACCTTGGTTTAGCAGTTGGTTCAAGGTAACAAGTCAATACCTTGAACATTCATTAGATAGATCCCCTTCTTAGCTTAGATTTTGTCATATTTGGGCCATTTCCAAGGTCGATCCGAACATTGAGCCTTTGAGGACGAAAAGGACTTCGGATCTGGGCAATTCTAAGCTTTAGGGAATCTGAGTGGGTAGCTTTACCCAACTATGGCTTCATTCCATGACATAGACATTCATTTTAGCTTGGATTAAGTGTTTTAGCTTCATAACACCTTGCATGCACGTAAAGTTAGCAACTTTACGTGTAATGCTAGCCTTAGGAGCCCAAATCTACGAGTTGGAAGCAATGGAATGGACTGTAATCGACATATTAGAGATGTCACAAAGTGGACTCAGCGAGACGGGTCGCAAACCCTAATATCTTCTGGTTATGAGTCAGATCAGTGAGTGAATGGTGACTCAGTGGGTTGGACAAGACTAGGACTCGCAGATTTAAGGACTCGATGAGTCATGGGGTGACTCGCCGTGTCGAGTTGCGAGTTGTAGGGTTTCTGGAGGTTATGAACTCGGCGAGTAGGGTCAACCTGGAAGGTTGACTTTGACCAGGACTTTGACCTTGAGGAGGACTTTGACCAGAGTTGACTTAGTTTGACTTCTTGAGGACAGTTTAGGGCTAAGTGTTATTTTGGCATTGGTAGCTCAGGGAGCTAGAAGAGCAACGGTTCGGAGAGTTGTCGGATAGCAGTCAGGAGGGTATCAGCGAGAGCTTTAGCAGTGCAAGGTGAGTCTTCTCACTATGTGAATGGGTCTAATGCCAGAACGCCGACCCATGTAGTTTATGAGTAGGAAGACTCAGGGGTTAGCCCTAGGCATTGTATTCTAGTATGATAGTCCGGACCAAGGTCCGATGTCGGGTGGGTGCCCAAGGAATGTTTGCATGTTAGATTATACTGATTGTCTTTGTGATACTTGTGTGTGCGTGGTAGGGAGGTGAGTGTGGCGAGGTCCCGTATCTCATCCTTAGTAGAGTATGGACGGGGTTTCATATCTCATTAGTAGTAGAGTAGGGGGCGAGCCCAAGATAGGAGAGGAGTGAGTGTGGGCGAGGTCCCGTATCTCACTAACAATAGGAGCATGGACGGGGTTCCATAACTCACCAGTAGCAGGACAGGGGTGAGACCCAAGATAGGTGAGGCCTTAGTACATGAATATAGTAGACTAAGTTAGCTTATGTGTTATGAATTATTTATATGCATGTATATATTTAGCGAGCGAGGCCCAGAGACAGGCAGGGCCTAGGAGAAACAAATCTATATACCGAGCGAGGCTCGATGCTAGGAGGGGTTTGGGATCGGTCGGGGCCCGATGTAGCGGGTGAGCAGCTCGAGGAGCGGATGAGAGAGTTTGTATCAGCTGAGATCACGCGTAGTATTCTAGACTAGACTCCTGTGATCCTTGGTATGGTCAAAGAGGGTATACTGGAGATTTTGGATGAGAGGCTGAGTGCCTTCCATGCAGAGATGATGGCTTTGATAGGGGCGTGTACCTTGACATTTCGAGAGTTCAGAGCTTGTGGAGCACCAGATTATCATGGGGCTAGGGACCCCATTGCTAGAAGCAGGTGATTGATCAATGTTGCCAATGCTTTCCGCTCAAGCCGGTGTCCCGAGGGGGACAAGGTCAGACTCGCCTCTTGTCTTCTGAAGGACAGAGCGCGGGACTGGTGGGAGGTGGTTGGTCATACCATGGGGGATGATGTCGCGTTGGACGCGATGTCATGGAGTGATTTCTCAATGAGATTTAGGGTCGAGTTTTCACCGGTGATTGAGGTGCGACAGCTAGCATGGGAGTTTCGGGATTTGTGATAGACGACCGAGACTATGGCGGAGATCACCGCCAAGTTTAGGGAGAGGGCTCTTCTTGTTCCGCAGTATGTGGCGGGCGAGGAGATGAAGAAGGCCTGATATCACGAGATGTTGAGGAATAACATAAGGGAGTTTGTGACCAGGTCCAGCTGCAAGATGCTAGAGGATATGATTGCTTGTGCCAGAGAAAGGGAGATTGATTTGGAGACAGAGAAGAAGAGGAAGCCGGATGAGATTCAGACAGCCACAAGTTCAGGTAAGAGGCCTAAGAGGGCAGATGTGAAATTTAGGGATTATCAGGGCCGCGGTCGTTGTGGCAAGTGTAGCAGGATGCACGAGGGTGCGTGCTGGAGCGGTAGTGGTGGTGGTTCTGGCTGCTTCAAGTGCGGACGGACGAGTCATTTTAGTAGGGATTGTACTACTACGACCACCCAAGGATCAGGCCTGATCTGTTTCCATTGCAGTCAGTGGGACCACAAGAAGGCCCACTATCCGAGTTTGGTTCCGGCAGGACAGGTGATAGCACCCGCCCCTATGACGTTGAGGATCCACGATGGTTGTCAGGGTCGGGCAGAGGTGCTCGCGGTAAAGAGCAGGGCATTCCAGTTGGTTGCAGAGGAGACGCGAGCAACTCCTAATACGGCAGGTGCGTATCTTTCCCTTTCCTATCAGCTTTTGTTTATGATATTGTGGCTATGGTACTATATCGATGTTAGTACATATATTTTCGAATGTTATATTTCCTGCTTATGATAAGTTATATGCCATCTGCATACCATAAATGTTGGATTAGTAGTTCAGAGATGTTTCCCTAGGACAGGATCTTACGATGCAGTCATTGTAGCAAGTGTGAATGGGGCTCGGGAAATCTGCTGTTAGTCTTTAAGGGTGGTTCAGTGTTGGCATTGGTTAGTTGTGGAGTTCTAGCAGCGGTAAGAATCAGTTTTTAGCAGATCGACCATGGAGTGGTAAGCAGGAGTGGGAATCCTTTCCAAACAGTGAGCTGTAAGGAGCTAGTTGAATCGAAGTAGGGGAGGAACCCCCATATAGTCAGGAACTGAAGTAAGTGCGAAGCTGGGAAGAGTTCGCCACTTTGTTGAGTAGGATAATAATCCGAGTGGCTGTTCGGATTGAGAAACACATGAGTTGAGAGTTTGGGAAACTTCCCATTGTTGAGTTCATGTAATTGTGATTAGTAGATGATTGCTTTGGGAAACCAGGTTGAAGATTTTCTCAGCAGGACACGAGTTTAGCCAGGATGTAAGACTACAGGATAGGCGTAGCATTCACCAGTAGGTAGACAGTGCGTGAAGTGTAGTGAGGCTACGGGATGACCATAGTATTCACATTAGTTGATGGCTAGTTTGGAAACCAGGTTGGAGGATCGCCAGCAGGACTTGAGGGAGTCAAGATGCAGATTGAGCGAATGTCCGACATGGGATGCTTTTGGATTAGTAGTTAGTGTAGAGGCAGCATGGGAAGTGTGGTAAGACTGTGGGATAGCTGCAACATTTGTTAGTAGCCAGTTAGAGGAGTGTAGGCGAGGGCCCGTATCTCCTAGTTAGCGGAGTGTGGGCGAGGCCCATATCTCCTAGTCATCCTGATAGTGATCGAGAAAGGATAGTTCGTTGAGGATTCAAGATGGTTTAGGACCTGTGTAGCCCTAGATAGGTGAGACCAAGGGCAGGGTCACTCAGTAGTATGGTTTTGGTGGGACCCGTGGGCGAGGCCCTTGCGATAGTAGCAAGACAAGTGATATATACGGGAGGGAGAGACCGCTCTAAGTTGTAGTTTGGGTGAGACCCGTGGGCGAGGCCCGTGAGATTTTAGTAGCGCAGGTGGGACCTGGTAGAGACCTTAGGGTCAGGTTAGGGGATCGAAGATCCCAGAGCATATAGATTCAGAGTGGCAAGGTAGATAGAACAGTTTTAGTTAACCGAAGATTTCTTCGGAAGTCGCTGAGAGCGGCTGAGCGATTGAGCTTGGGTGCAGTAACTGGTGGGAGTCCGGTAACCAAATTATGGTAGATTAGTTGGGACCAGGGTGGTCTCGGTTCGACCGGAGAGCAGACAAGAGATAGCAGGACCTTCGGTCGGGGATATCGATAAGAAAATTTCGTGGTGGAGAAGCTAGTTGACCGAGACGTGCTAATCCACTCACAGCAGGGTTGAATAATCTCAAAGGGAAGGGTTTGAACCTTTTTCGCAGCTCTCATATGATTCTAACTGTTGTAGGGATGAATCTTTCTACTCAAATGATTATTTGATCTGTTCGCAGGGTTGGGTGTTCGGCACTAAGATATAGTAGGAAAAAGCATTCAGAAGGTAGTAGTGAAGCGACCAGAACTAGGAGTGGCTGGGAATGTAGACACAACGGAAAGTCAATGGAAGTGATTTCGCGAGGATCGGACCCAGTACGAGATGTATCCACCGATCGGGGATGTGGTGAGCAGATTGCAAGATAGTTGGCCGTAGTGGACTTCGAGGACAAAGTCTAGTATACGTGGGGGAGACTTGTAACAGCCTTCATCCAGTAGACCAAGAAAAGGAAAGGAGAACCCAAAATCAGTGAGTCAACTCATCTAGTCCAAGGAAGAACTTGACGAGTCGGAGCAAGTTCCATGCCGCATATTAAGTGGCCGACTCGGCGAGTCGGGGGACTGACTTGGCGAGTCAGGTCTGGGTTGGCAAACCCTAATTCCGAGACCTGGTGCCCTATTTAAGCATCCTATTCTCCTCTTTAGGGTTTCATTTACAATCTCTCTAGTCCATAACCGAAACCGTAGCCACCCAACTTCATTTCTTGAGCTTTTGTGAAGATTAAGGTCCATTTGGAGTGCATCTTGAAGGTTTGGGAGAAAGGAGCAAGGAAGGAAATGTAGATCCAGCCTCCACCTCGGTTTGGCAGTTGGTAGAAGGTAACAAGTTAATACCTTGATCATTCATTAGATAGATCCCCTTCTTAGCTTAGATTTTGTCACATTTGGACCATTTCCAAGGCCAATCCGAACATTTAGCCTTTGAGGATGAAAAGGACTTCAGGTCTAGGAAATTATGAGCTTTAATGGCTCTAAGTGGGTATCTTTACCCAGCTATGGCTTCATTCCATGATGTAGACATTCATTTTAGCTTAGATTAAGTGTTTTAGCTTCATAGCACCTTGCATGCACGTAAAGTTAGCAACTTTATGTGTAATGCTAGCCTTAGGAGTCCAGATCTACGAGTTGGAAGCAATGGAATGGACTGTAATCAACAGATTGGAGATGTCACAAAGTGGACTCGGCGAGTCGAGTCGCAAACCCTAATCTCTTCTGGTTAAGAGTCCGATCAGTGAGTGAATGGTGACTCAGTGGGTTGCACAGGACTAGGACTCAGAGATTGAAGGACTCAATGATTCATGGGGTGGCTCGTCGAATCGGGTCGCAAGTTGTAGGGTTTGTGGAGGTTATGAACTCGGGGAGTCCTTAGGCTGACTCGGCAAGTAGGGTCAACTTGGAAGTTTGAATTTGACTAGGACTTTGACCTTGAGAAGGACTTTGACCAGAGTTGATTTAGTTTGACTTTTGGAGGACAGTTTAGGGCTAAGTGTCATTTTGGCATTGGTAGCTCGGGGAGCTAGAGGAGTAGCGGTTCGAAGAATTATCAGATAATAGTCAGGAGGGTATCAGCGAGAGCTTTAGCAGTGCAAGGTGAGTCTCCTCAATGTGTGAATGGGTCTAAGGCCACAACGTCGGGCGGGAGTCTGGTATTCCGAATATTTGGTAGACAAGTTGGAACCTGGGAGGTCTTGGCTATTATGGAAAGCAGCTAAAAGGAGGTGTGATGTTTCGAGTGGTACTAGTGATTTGGGATCGTTGTGTGTGGGGTAGCTTGTTGATCGGGAGATGCTAAGCCTCTTGCAGTGACATTAAATAATCTAAAAGTAATTGATTTGAACTTGTTGTGCAGCTCTAGTTTGAGTCTAACCATTGCAGGGATGGATCTCCTACTCGAAGGATTATTTGAGCCATCTGTTAAGTAAGGTCGGTTCTGCATCTGGTTATGGTCAGTGAATTTATTATGTTGGTAGCATCAAGATGATGAGTTTTGGAAGTGTTATGTTTGGTCTGTTATTCTTTGAGAGTTTGGCATGGAGTTGTTTCAACGTGGGCAGTCTGTCGGGAGTCAGACCAATGTAGATTCCATGTTTCGGAAAGGGTAGAAGTGGTTTCCTTCGAGGTCTCAAAGCATGTTTTTCTTCGAGATGGAAGTTTCGGTTTTGGTTCGGTTGTCTTATGAAATTCGATTTATTCGCATAATTTTCAGTTTCATTCCTCAAGTTGTTTATTTTGATATGAGTGTTGGTAAGGAGCGATTTCGAGGACGAAATATAATTGAAGTGGGGGAGAGTTGTAACACTCGGTTTCGGATTTGCTTCTTTATTCGGGACTATGACCCAATCTTCAGGGGTGATGAGGCTTAAGGCCTTGGGGAAAGAAGAATTTGGCCCTTCTCGGGTGTGGGTGTTATGGTTTAAGTGATCCAAGTATTCAATTGTGTCTTCGGCGGTCAAGGGTATAATTGTAATTTGACAATTCGGTCTTTTATGAATTTTGGATTTAATTTCAGATGGTTTTCAGAATAAATAAAGCTTATAGAAGTGTATGGCTTCTTGTTACCTTTCTGTGGATGTAAACAACGTCGAAAACAGATAAGGGATGTAAAATTTATGACCATTTGAAGTTAGACGGGTGTGGGGCCAAAACGGGTACACATGGCATCCAAGGGAGGTATGCATGGTGTACGTGAGAAATTGGACACAAGTATATTTGGGAACACCCTATGTTCCCCAAGGAAACGCGTTACGTTCGTCAGGCCAGATTAAAACCCTAAATTTGGGTCTTGGACCCTAGTTAAAGACCTTAACTCACCTCCAACCCTCATTTCCTTCACCCTCCATCTTCTCTAACCCTAATAACGAAACTTTAGCCTCCATTTGAGTGATTCTTAAGCTTCATAGTGAATGATGAGTATTTTGGTGCTTGAGGAGGAAGAAGGAACATCTTGAAGAGTCTTTTCTTGATTGGAGCTTTTGGATCCAGGCTTTATGCAGCTAGATCTATCTTCTGGAGGTATAAAGTCTCAACCTTGACAACTCTGTCATGTAGATCTAGCTAAGTGGTATTTTGTTATGAATTTGCTCCCTTTGAGGTGGTTCTTGTGAGTAGAAGTTACTTCAAAACCTTTGAGATTCATATTTGGTCCTTGTTGGGGTAATGGAGTCATACAGTTTGGATCTTGAAGGGTAAAAACCTTATATGCACGATTTGGTAGTCAGTTGATGAAGTTTGGGGACTTAGTGTTTTGATTTGGGTCCCATTGGATTATGCTAACTCATAATGTTGGAGACTTTATGACTTAAGATGTCCCTTGAAATCAGATCTGGAAGTCTAGATTGAGGTCTTAAGATATTAAGAGGTTTTAAGACATTTTAGAGTGATTTGGACCCTTGAAGTTCATTTTTGGTGATTGGGCTTCATTAAGCCATGCAAAGGCTTAAAGCCTTCGACTTTATCGGTTAAGTCACTTTCATGGAACCATTTTGGGGTTTTAGACGTTGGACTTAATGGATTAAGTCCTTAGAATGAGATTTTGGAACTTAGCCGCAAACGTCGTGTGTAACTCATGGGAACTTAGTGCGTTCCATCTTGAGTCCCCGTCAATTTGTCTAGAGATGAACGTCGTGTGTTCAGCCCTTGGACGTCGTGCGCTTGTCTGATCAATGGAGTTTTCGGTTGTTGGGCTTAGATTTAACTTTGGATGAGGGTCTTGTTGATTTGGGCCTTATTGGGCCTTGTGGTGTCATTTCAGTTTTGGGCTACCTATTTGGGCTTTGTTGCTTCGGGCCTTTTAGGCCATCTGAGATAAACTGTTGGACTAAGGGAATTTTTGGGCTTTAGGATAAGGCCCATATGGGTACTCTTACTATTCTAATAGAGCTTAAACATGATTATTTACTCCTTGTGTTCTTGATTCTTGCATGATTCACTTGATCTTATCAATTCCACACATGTCATCATAATTAGGATCACTACAATTGGTATCAGAGCAGGTGTTCCTGAAGCTCTCAAGAATTGATATATGATGACTACATGATTTGAGTAAATCTTCATTGTTGTGTGTTTTTCATTTTGCGAAAGTTGGTGTTCTAGAAATCGATTTTATCTTGATTTGATAGTAAATTCGAGTTTCTCTCTCTAGAATACTTGTTTGTATCACTTTCTCTCTCTAGAGATTTCATTCATAATCACTTTCTCTCTTTAGAAAAATCCAAGTTCTTGTATGGTGTATTTGGCTTATGATTCTTGGGTTGTGATGATTGAAGATGTCAAATACAAGGTTAATGAGAAACAATTTTATAGGTTATTGTTGAAAGGCGGGTTGATTTCATGGGGTACTTTGGTTTCTTATGAACGATTGAAAGATGATCATGGAAGATTGATATTTCAACCACTTTTGAATATTGGATGTTTGCTTGAAATCACCATGAATATGTTATCTTGGTGTGAAAATCAAAAGGAAGGAAAAGAAAGAGAATTATTCAAAAAGGAATATGTTTCTCATATTGAAGACCCAAATGATCTTCATGTTCTTAAGTTTGTTAAATTTCAAGAATTGGAAATTCAATGTGATTTTGATGAAGATGTGAAAGTTCTTCATTCAATTGGAGTTCAAAACTGATGATTTCTTGAGTTCTTGTGATTCATTTGAAGGAATGGTGCCTTATCGAAAGCCTTTAATCCAAAAAGTTCAAATGTATCAAACTCCAAAAGATTTGGTTCGATCTTGAAAAGCTGAAGTTGTCAAGAATGAAGTTGTTCTTGAATTCAAAACTTCAAGATCCAAGAAGATGAAAGGAAGAAAAAGAAAAAAAAAAAGATCAAAAGCAAGAACAATTGGGTTTTTTCACAAAAATCTTCAAATGTGGTTGTGAAGCCAAAATCTATGTAACAAATTTGGGTTCCAAAGCAACAATCATCAAGCGTTGCAATGAATTTGAATTCAAAACCCAAAATGTTGATGGTTCTTATGAAGATGATGCTAGATCGTTGAAGAACATGAAGAACCAGTTGTACAACACGCATCATGGGTGATACAATGTGAAGATTGGTGATTTTCCTATTCCAACAAAAAAACAAGATCTTCAATGACTGATTCTTGTGTTGCAAAGGGGAAACCAATCATCAAGAAAGTGTCTCAAATTCTCCAATGGATTCTGAAAAATTCATGTTGAGATCAACGATGAAAGATCAATGTTTTTCTCAAAATTTGAATTTAATCAATTTTTTTAATCGTGCGTTTCGATTTTCATTATTTTTTTTAGATCAAATCTCAAAAATCAAAATCATAGTCTCAGAATTTTTTTTAATTTCGAAATCAATTTTGTTTTCGCCAATATTTGAAGATTTCACTGTTCATCAAGTCCAACTTTATTAATTTGATCATTGTTCATCTTGAGCCCAAATCTCGATATTACAATTCATCAATCCATTGAGCCCAACTTGAATACCAGTTCATTGTTCATTCTTCTAGTCTCGTTATCTCACATTCTCAGATTTCAAACTTTATTTCAACAAAGTCAAAAGTCAAAATTGAATGAGTTCTTGATGAATCGAAAGAATTTTGAGTTTGTTGGAATTCGATTTCTATTTATTGACTGATTCAAAAACGTAGTTGTTTGGAGTTCAAATGATTTTGTTTAACTTTGACTGTTCTATCGTATGTTTGGAATCGTATTTGGTTGGAGTTTTAAATCGAATCACAAAATCGAATTTGTGTTAATTGACTTTGAGTTAAAAGAGTTTGAAGTCAGTTTTGATTTTTGATATCCTCTAATGGTTGCATTAGAAATCGAATTTCTATTGTTTGGAATTGGACTTGGGAAGTTTGAAGTGTGATTTGTAATTTCGATGTTTGAATTAGTTCGATGTACGCCTAGAAATCGTTCGATTTGTGGATTGGAAATTTCTATTTGGGATGAAAATGTATTTGAATATTGATTGGGAAGGTTGATAACGAATGTTGGGTATTGATTACTTGGATGTCGAATGTACATTCGCTATAAGGTCAATAGAGGTGATGTTAAATAACATCTTCGATGTATGGGTTAACGAAAAGGCATCGACTTTTGGAAATCAATTTAAGGGTGATTGGATTTAGTGACCTTCATCATGAGATCGTCACTGTATATCCTTGATGGCATCTGGAAAACAAGATCGGGGAAGAAAAAAAAATATTTCGAATTCCTTAACTTTCGCCATTTTGGCAAAATTCACCCACTTTTGAAATGGAGATAGAATTTTGTGAAGAATGAAGAATTTTGATTTCGCATCCCTAAAGTTTCAACGAATTGGCAAAAATTATCCAGTTTTGACATTGGGGTAACTTTTGGTGATGGGAAGAATTTTCGAATAAGGTCCTTATAGTTAATGTGAATTGACACTTTATGCCCAGTTTCGTAATTGGAGTAAAATTTCGCATTTGAAGCTGTTTTGGTGCAATGGGACCCTGAAGAATTTTGATATTGACAGTTTATACCCAAATTTTGAAATTCTCGCAACTTTCATCCAAAAGTCGAAAATTTTCACAATAATTGGAAATTTTTCATGACTTTTTCATGATTGTTTTTCGTGCAAGTTTTTCCGCGATTGCATTTTTGGCACACATCGAGGGGGAGATTCGTCAAGTTTATTCCTCGAGTGCTTATCATCCTTTGTGGGTTTTATAATCACTTGTTGATTATAAAAAGGGGAGAATGAAGAAATGGTATTCAAAGCTTCTCGTGTATTCATTTGCTGATTTGAAGACCAGTGTTACTTTGAGGGGGAGTTGGTCTTGATTGCACGAACTCGTTTGGAAATTGAAGTCGAGACATCGAATCCTAACTTTGAGGGTGAAAATGTTAGGGTGCAAATTCTCCTTGGGTGTGGAGTGTAGGCTTACCCTCTTGTATGTGTAAATGGGTTGAGTCTTTCCTATAATTAGGAAGTGAGTGACTCCCATTATGAAAAATAGATCCATTCGTAGAGTTAGTTTAGTGAGAGAAAGAACAAACCCACTTGCACTCTTACTATTCTAATAGAGATTAAACGTGATTATTTACTCCTTGTGTTCTTGATTCTTGCATGATTCACTTGATCTTATCAATTCCGTACATGTCATCATAATCAGGATCACTACACAACTGTTGAGGGGAGCATATGTGAACTACAGCTCAAGTCGAGGGGGAGCATGTGTTGAACAATGTTGGTGTTGAGGGGGAGCATCACAACTCAAATCCATTAGTCGAGGGGGAGCCAAGTGGATCGAATCCTAATAATATCAATGATCAAACTAATGATTTTCATGATGTCACTGACAATATCTTGATTGCAGGAGAAGGTTCGGAAGCGGATGATATTTCCGAAGATACGCCTTTAGATTTTGATATTGCATATCAACAAATGGATAGGTGGACAAGAAATCATCCAAAAGAACAGGTTCTTGGTGATCCAAATTCTGGTGTCTTGACACGAGCCCAGATTCGAGCCAGAAATGAAGCGATGAATGTTCATCAAGAATATTGTATGTTTAATGTGTTCATTTCAAAACTAGAATAAAAAATAGTTAAGGTTGGATGAGAACACTCTTATTGGGTTGGTTCAATGCAATCTTAACTTGTTGAGTTCGAACAAAGTAAAGTTTGGAGGTTAGTTACTAAACCAAAGGATGTTTCGTTAATTGGTCTTAAATGGATTTTTAAAAATAAAACTGATAAAGAAGGCAATGTTGTTAAAAATAAATCTAGACTAGTCGTAAAAGGTTATTCTCGACAAGAAGGAATTAATTATGAGGAAACTTTTACCCCTGTTGCAAGACTCGAGGCACAACAAATTTTTCTTGCTTATGTAGCTCATAAGGATTTCGATGGATATTAAATGGATGTCAAATGTGCATTCCATGATGGAAGAAATGGTCTATGTCGAACAGCCACCTGGTTTCGTTAACGATAAGTATCTTGATCATTATTACGTTTTAGATAAGGCAGTATATGGGTTGAAACAAGCACCTCGTGCCTGGTATGCAACTCTAACAAATTTTTTGAAAATCGTTAAATTTAAATAAGGATCAGTTGATACTACTTTATTTCGAAAGAAAGTAGGGGATTACCTAATGCTCATTGAAATTTCTGTTGATGACATTATTTTTGGTTCGGCTGATCCTTTGTTATCTAAGGAATTTGGGAACTCGTGAAAAGTCAATTCGAAATGAGTATGATGGGGAAAATTAATAACTTTTTGGGTTTGAATATTTATCAAAGCAGGGAAGGCATTTTTATTAATCAAGAAAAATATACACGCAATCTGCGTGAAAGGTTTGGAATGATGAATAACACCAAGGTTAAAGTACCAATGGCTGTGCGCACATGCTTAACTCCTTCATTGGATAAGCCTGTTATAGACGTAACAACATATAGAAGCATAATCAGTTCGCTTTTGTATTTAACTACAAATTGACTTGATATTATTTTTGTTGTATGTAATTGTGCCAGGTATCAATCAAATCCAATAGAACCCCATCTCAATGCTTTAAGAATATATTTCGATACCTCAAAGGAACAATTTCATTTGGAGTATGGTATCCATCGAAGACATGGTTCTTTATACAAGCATTCTATGATGTGGATCCAGGTGAATGTCAACTTGATCAAAAGAGTACAGCTAGTGGATGTCAATTATTGGATGAGAATCTTGTTCGCTGGCAACCAAAAAACCAAACTTGTGTTTCAATTTCGATTGCAAAAGCAGAGTATGTGGTCGCTACTTCCTGCACATCATAAGTGCCATTCACATTTGCCACAATCCATTCCAACATTCAAAAACCAAAAACATTGCTCTTAGATATTACTTCATAAAGGACCATGCAAGAACATTGAGGTCCATTTTGTCAAAACAACATATCAACTTGCAGACATTTTCACAAAACCTTTAGATAAAAAGTCATTCTTAAGGATTTTGAATGGTCTGGGAATGATAGATACAAGTTATGTTCCATGTTCTTCTTGATCAAAATGTTGTTAATTCATTGGTGTTTTTTTTAACCGTTCAGAGGTTACTATTTCCGTTCCGCGTTCGCATACGTTTTTGCATTTGAGTTTACTCTGAATCATTCTGAACATAGTTCGCTTTTGGGATAAAAGTTGTTCGATCCACAAAATGATTGGGGGTTGCTATCTGCTTGGTCAAATGTTTCTCGACAACATTTTAAAGTTAATTTTTCTTTGTTCTTTTTCAAAATATCAAAAATCCAAAAAGATTTTCTTATTTTTAACAATGTGCTATTGTGGTGCATGCTCAACGAACATATCCATCAAAAGGACTGGTACTCATTCGAACTGATGTACTACTTAAGCATCCCTAGAAGATTGTTGTTGTATGTTGACCTCAAGCCTCATAGACTTTATGTGTTCGAAGCCTTAATGGAACTCTTACTATGAAAGTTTCTTCCCAATTAGGCTATATTCACATTAGTTGAAGAGCTACCTTTCTCTTCTCATATTGAGTAAAGAGATTTCTGCAATGTCCATATATTTCTCAGAGGTACAATGAGTTCTTATACCCAATATTTTTTACCAAATTTTCTTTCGTGGTCACACACTTCACTGCATATCCTCGACATCTATGGTCGAAACCAACCAAAAGGTAGGTATGACACCAATTTGTTCTTTATGATCCTGATTCATTCTTCTATGATGATGGTGAAACCCAAACGCCCCAACAATTAAGGAATTGACGGTGAACATTTTTGTTCAAGATTTAAAAAAAAAAAACACTTGTTTCAGTACCTTTATGATATTCAAAATCGCTTTCCATTTGAATTGCGTGATCTTGATGAAATTTTCTAAAACCAAGACATTTTTGCCCAACAAGATCTAGTACTTAATTTTTTTTGGAATGTGATTTCCATCTGAATATCTTTATGATTTCTTATTACTTAAAATCATATCCAACCATACTTGTTCTTGACTACACTGGTCATCCAAGTAATTTTGTTAAATTTGATCACTCTTATGTTAATTTGTGGCATTGAGCAAAATAGAACCTAACTTTCGAAATAAATGAAAAAAGCCCTTCGATGCTTATAAATGAGTATTTGATTGTAATTCATGGGAAACCACACAAGCAATTCATCATCTCTCTTGAAAACAAATAAAGAGATCTTTGCATGGGATCATTATGCTTTCGTATCAAAAATACTTTGATATCACAATATTCACATTTTTTAATTTGCTTCTCTCTCAGTCTTTGGCACATGTATGCACTGAAATCCTTGAGGTTTTGGGTACTAGCAGCTCGAAACTTAGATTTTGCACAGACTGGCATATGATTTCTCTTTCAAATCCCAAAAGTGAATGAGTCTAGCTTCCATGTCAATGGAATGATGTTCTACTGGTGTCGAAACAAAAAAAATGTAATTGGATTGTAGTTCGAAAAATGTGGTGGTTCTTATCCGATTAGGAACAGCGAAAGATCGGATGGACATGATGGTTTAGGATTTTCATGGGTTTCAAGGAAAACGTGATGATCACTTTCATCATTTTATGACGTGTAGTCTTTTTCGGTGCCGATTAAGTAACCAATACAATATGTGGCAACATATTTTTGGATACCGGTTCAAATTCAAAAAGACCATCAATTATAAAAGGAAATTGATGATTTCATTCTCATACTTTATGCTCTCAGATTAAATTTTCACAAAAACCACAAATTGTTCATAATCTTCCAACAACTTTACAATCTTTGCAATGGTTGCTCCTCAAACAACAGTTGATCCAACTACAAAAAATAAGGAAGAAGAAGTTTCACAATCCATGATGATGATTCAGAATATTAATCTTCATTTGGTTCCAACAATTTATCAATATACAGAGCCACTATAGATGCTTGTTCAAACCCTAAACAACTCCGAATTATCAACTGCATTGTCTTCATTATTCACGGTTCTAATGAAAAAGATTTCTCTTACTGGTTCCAATATAGTTTTCAAAAAATTCACGAAGGTCATCATGTTTCAATTGAAAAATTCAAAGAAGAGGAAGCTTACTAGGAAGAACTTTTCCCAAATCCTACAGTTACCTGTCTCAGGTACTTTTTATGAAGTTTCTATTGATCAACTACTTCATATGTTCAATGAAATGAGGCATCAACCAGTTCATACTGGAATAAGTCATTTTAAGAAGTCGAGTATGTTGGATTAGGTGTCTAAGCCCATAACTATTTTTGGTATGTACTTGAGTTGATTATAAGCATGGTCCTTTTCGGTTGCCTTCGCTCATGCAACTTGATAGGATGACAAGTGGAGAAATAGGGTAGAATTTATTAAATGAATAATAAATTGGTATTTAGAATGATTTTATTAATATATTACAAGATTAATATATTATTGTGAAATCATATTATTGATTAGTGATTAATCAGAAATTAATCCAGTATCAATTTTGGGATTAAATGAACTAATTAATAATGGAGGGACTAATTATGTAAATCAGTAATAGTTGTAGTTTGGGCTAATGGACCTTTTGATAAGGGGTGGACGAAATCTTTGGGAAGCCCATAGATTTTTCGTCCAAGACCTGTCATATGGGGGTTCATGGATTGCTTAAGGCCTAAGCAAGGAAATTAGGGTTTCCACCTAAAAAACCCTAATAGCCTCAACTATATAAACCCTCTATCACTAAGGATTTCGGCCCTATGAGTTTTATAAGATAACCTGATTGATTTCTACCTCTCCAAGTCATCCTTGTTATGTAGAGTGTTTTTTACTCCATTAGAGGTGCAACACTTGAGGCACTCAGCATTCAAGAGTCAAGGAGTTCTTGTTATTACTACATAACAAGTGAGGTAATGTTTTCTAACCCTAGTTTATGTCAATTTTCGATATTGGTATTCAAGTTATTAGGGTTTATGCTTTGGATATGAAATTGCATGTATAACTTGAGAAAAACCTAGATCCATAGCATTAGGGTTACATATACACCATAGGAATGTTGTAGTGCTCAAAACCCATCAGTAGAATCAAAGCCTAGGTCGTTTTTCTGTTATATTTGATACCATAGTGAATAGTTCAAATTTGAAAAAATTGTTGTTTGCTGTCTGACTAACGGACTCGAGGAGTTCAGTTTTGGAACTTGATGAGTTGGCCCTACTCGACGAGTGCAACTGTGACATCCCCAAAATCTCGGCCAGAAAAGACCGATTTTCATTTATGCTTTTAAATATTTTCAGAGTAAATCCTTTTGATTTGAAAGAGTTGCGGAATTCGTTCCCAAAAACAAAACATGATAAAACATTGTTTACCGAAGCATTTCATAAAAGAAATGTATTTTCATTATAATCAAAACTCGGGGTGTCATGTTCCGATACAGGCCAATAAGCATAAACGAATACATTACAAGTCATATAACAAATATAAACATATGCAGACTTGTAAACAAAACAACTTGATGGTTCATCCATCTCATGCCCTTCCGCCACTTCCTGTAATACAATTTAAAACTGAGTGGGTCAGGCTTGGGAGCCTGGTGAGCATATAGGGTTTTCAACCCACAATAAATATCATATTTAATTTTCACCAACCAACAATAACCCAATTACCCATTCCCGTTATTCTCACTTTAGTGTCCCTAAAACAACTAACATAAGGGACCTAGTCTAAGAATATTTCATCGGGGCGACAACACATGCTTCGGGGGTACCTCAGCAATATAAGTCAAATAAGGCAACCATGAGGGGGATGGAGTACAGCGAATGAACACCCAAGTTCATTAACACCTACAGGTGGCGAACCTGCTAATGTTTCCACAAGACTGTCTAGAATAGCCAGTGGTCGTCATCTAAACTCCACTAGATGACTCAATCAAACAACAACGAGGGCTCTCATCTGTTTATTACACACCAACTGTCTACCCATGTTCTACCCAACATATTAGTAGATAAAATATACATTTGTATACATAGTTTAAAGAAAACCTGTATAGCATGCTTTAATCAACACATATATCACATAACAGATGAGGCACACACACATAACACATATCTCATAAAGAAATAAGCAGATCTATAAGATAGAAGAGAGTGAATACTCATTCACACATAACACAACCAAATATATACACATAGCATGTATTTTATATATAATACTTCGTATTATTGTATTTGGAAAGAAAATAACTACACACTCACACTTATAAACAACAATATACTTAATACACTCGAACCAAACTCGTATTATTATTGTGTTTATGAAAGGTAGTATACACTCACTTGATCAGAAGATGATCGGACAGCACTACGGCTTATAGAAGTAGAAATCCTCAGCAGATCTGGAAGATCTCTTCAAAAATCGAACTTCTCGCGGGCAGAGCTTCGACTCGGGAACCGCACTTTTCGGGATCTTCGGGATCTCGGGACTTGCCTCGGGGCTAGAGTATGATACCGGGGCTTCGGGGTATTTCTGGCACGCAAAAAGATGCAAAACGGGAGAGAGAAGAGAAGAAATTGGCAATTGGGTCGGCTGCCTTTGGTTCCTATTTATAGGAGGCTGGAGCCTCGGAGTACGTGGGGCGTACTGCGTTACGCGGGGCGTACTGCCCAAAACGTCATTGCTTACGTATCCGAAGTGCTCGAGTGCGAGTGTCGACATCCCTCGGAGTACGCGGGGCGTACTCGAGTACGCGGGGCGTACCTCGGATCAGATTGGTGACTCCTTCGGATAATGCTTCCGAATTTTGATTTAAATTTAAATACAAAATGATTAATAAACTTCGGAAATTCATAACTTCTTCATACGAACTCCGTTTTCGACATTCTTTATATCCACGCGAAGGTGAGACCACGCTCTACGACTTTCGTTTAGACTCCGTCGGCTAATTTTGACTTTATTTTTATTAATTATTTTTAATAGGCCGCGACAGAAACTTTCGTTATAAATTCATAACTTCTTCGTTTAACGTCCGTTCTCGCCTAACTTTTTATCGCTTCGATACCAACAATGAGATCTTCGATTCTCATTTAGATTGCTTCGGCTAACAACCGCTCGATCTCAAATCGAGTAAAACAGGCTGTATACCGCTAAGCCGGAACTTCGATAAATCATAACTTCCTCATACGAAGTCAGATTTGGGCGTTCTATATATATTCGGAAACCTCGTTTCAATTACTACAACATTAATCAAATATATTAAGTTTATTTTACACTTAAATTTTGACGCTTATTTTTATTCTTAATTAATCAAACCACATAATTAAGCAATTAAGCACAAAACACAAAATACTCAAATAATACAATCTTATTACTTCAAACTGGGTTTCAAAGGTCAACCTAGACTATTACATTGCTACAAATGGCAAGCCCGAAACACAGGCGTTACAGCAACGCCCAGAACTCGACGAGTTGGCCCTACTCGACGAGTGCACTTCACGGACTCGACGAGTAGGCCTGTCAAATCTCTAATATTTTGAATTTTGATCGGATTTTGATTTGGATTATTACCATAACTCATTTTTAATGCCTAAATTCGATTTTTCTGATTGGTATGAGATATCCTTATCAAAATTGATGGATTTGGTTAAATAAGGATAATATAAGATTATTTTGATTCAAATATTTGACCTAGTAATTTTGAAAGAGTTTTAAATTACACCCTTTTGGTTTTATGGTTTAAATTTGAAATTAAAATTTTTAGTTTTGGAAATTTAAATGGTTAAACCCATGTATTTTGAAAAGTTTCAAAAGTGCACCTCATGGTTTTATAATTTAAAATTAGATTAAATAGTTTTAATTTTGAAATCTTAAATTCAAAACCTTGGTATTTTGAATAGTTTAATTTTACCCCTTATGGATTTTATTAAATTAATTAAGTGTTTAATTAAAAAAGAGAATTAATAAATCCATAATAATATGGTTTCAATTTAATTAAATTAAAAGTATAATTTATTAATTAATTAAGCCACTTACTATTTTAAGATGTGTAAAATACACCCTTATACTATATAAAATTAAAAGTCTAATATGTTATATATGTATAAGTAAAAAGTCAGTCTTACCGTTAATAGGCCTCATTCACGAAGCTGGTCTATAAAGGGTGTTTAAGGAAGCAGTCTGTAAAATGACCGCCATTGGTATCCACTCTTATCCACCACACCCTTGACTAGTGGAGGGTCATTAACCGAACGGGTAGGATATGACACAAACTCTCATTAAAAGTATAATGAATTATAAAGTAACTAACCCTTTTATAAATTCTCAATCTTAGTTACTTTAGCAAAATGTGAATATTAGGTTAATCCATGAAATTGCACATTGCACCTTGTTGGTCATTAGTGGAGTGTGTGTGGTTAACCGGCACACTAATATGGGACTAATGAAAGATGGCAATGGGTAGCTCGTAGGTTATCATAGATCAATGGAGCATGTGTGGTTAACCGGAATATTGATTAGGTGATAAATGACTTTGAGAGTACCAAAATAATTTGCATGGTTATTCACACCTTGTTTGTGATCCTCAGTATCCTAGTCACAAACATGAAGGACATAATCGAGATTAAACATGCTACTGAAAAGTTCAATGAATCTCAAAAGATCTAGGAGTTTCATTTAAAACCTAATTCGTTTAATATTTTGTTTTCGTGGTGGAATTGGTAAATCGTCATTTACCTACCGAAAAAAAATTACAATTAGATTACGGAATCCCTCTTCAAAATTGTGAATTATTGTGTCAGGTCCTAGCCTTAATATTTCATTTGGGTGTTATATTAAGGATTGAATCAACTAACTTAAATTTATCCCTTTTGTAAATGTCTAGTTCTGACAACTATGGTCTTCCTGAATCTTTTAGAAAAGGCTTTACTCATAAAGATGATGTTCCAAGTTTTGATCAAGGAACTAGAAATCATAATTCACTTCCTCCACCTCGTCCAATAGTTCTCCCTAACCCACGTGTTCATCGACTTGAAAAGTTCAAGGTCAATCAAGCCCTATTGGCAACCAAACACAAAGATGGAAAGTCTGTGTGTGCACACGTCTTGGAGATGAAGTCACACATTGACAGGCTGGGAAAGTTGGGTGTCGTTTTCCCGAGAATGTTGGTTGTTGACTTGGTTCTTCAGTCACTTCCCAAGTTGTATGGTTAGTTCGTTAAAGACTACTATATGACAGATCACGAGGTGACCCTTATTGATCTTACATATTTGCTAATTGTTGTTGAATTAGTAATAATTTGGCGCATTGGTCGAGAAAATTTTATTGGAAGATCTGCATCCTAAATTTCCATGGACCCTAACAACAGCAGCAAAGGTGATAGTCTAGGAATGTTTTCTCCTCCTAAGGGAGAGAAATCAACAATGGTCAAAAAGTTTGATCATACGAGAAAGGCCGAGTCTGATATAATCTCATGCACCATTCCAAAAGTGTCTGTTTGTTTCTATTTCCAAGAGAAGGGGCATTGGATGCGAAGTTGTCGTATGTACCTGAAGGATCGCAAGGATAGTATAGTCAAAATGTATGACTCTGATTTAGGTAAGTCCACTATCTAACTCTATTAAGTTCATGTTTATAGATTCTTAATACAAGATGTGATAAGATTGCATTTTGATGTTTTGTAGGGTCGAAGAAAAGAAAGGAAGCCTAAAAGAAGAGTAGGTTGAGTTTGATTGCGAAGAATTGGATTTCGACCGCATGGTTCGATGATCGGATTTTTGAGCTGCTGCTTAGGAGTTAAGATAGATTGCTTAGGAATATTTAGTAACATAGTTTTCATTTGTATTTGCATTGTAAGGACAAGTTTTACCGCATTTTTATAAATAACGAAAATTTTGATTTTGCCTTGTTTTATCCTTGCAATGGCATTAGTGAAAATTGGTGTTTATATATTATTAGCAATGTTGGAAATGAATTTGATTCTTGGTTATATCGTTTGTGGTAGTAATTTACCAAATAAGGAAGGATTCTCATCACCCAAGTTTCAAATGGACAAAAACTTGGAATAATATGATTTGAATTGTGTGATGAGAGAGAATCTTGATCTTTGGGAAATTAAGACTAATTCATTATTCACATATGTATGTAAATCAAGTGAAAGACCTAAGGATCTAGTGCACATTGATGTGTACTGTCAGGTCCACCACAACAAAAGATAAGACTATTCGTCATAATTTACGAAAAGTTTAGTAAATATGGTTGTGCTTACAAGATTAAGCGTAATTCTTAATCATTGAAAAAAAGTTTCAATGTAAGCAGAACGAATAAGAAGAATCAATTAGGCAGAAAGATAAAAGTTTCTCCAATATGAAAAAGAAAAGTGAGTACTTAAGTATCGTGTTTTATGATCATCTTAGTGGTTATGAAACCATATCACAATTGATCCTCTAAGAACACCTTAGTGCATAAGTATGACTAAGAATAGGAATCGGGAATTGTTGAAATGGTTAAATCAAGAAGGTGAGTCATACTTCGTTCCAAAATCAAGTCTTTTGTCATGCTCTGAAATTGTGTCTTGAGTGACATATCTTAAGTAGGTTTATAACGCCTCATTAAATGTGGAGTAGAAAAATGTTTTCTTACTCATGCACATTTGAGATTGGTAATTGTGATGTTTTGGATAAAACAAAAACCAACTAAGACCAAATGTATGAAATGTTTTTCTTGATAAGAACTCGCACAAACTCTTGAATATTTGTTTGTCAAGAAATGTTTCTTGACAAGAGAATCTTATATGTCAAGAGGTCAGTGGGAACCTTAATGGTCTTGAATAGCTTCAAGAACTAATCAAGAATAAACCTATTGTTTATCACTAGCACACGAATTGAGGTTCGAACCTATCATGTTGACATATTCTTGTTTCTGTGCCTATTCCATTTAAGTTAATTATGCATGTGAGTTCTATGAGTTCTCATTTGAATGCATAAGGCAAAGCACCTTGATCAATGAAAGTACATTGACCAGTATAGGTGATCTGCTCAACAACCTGGAAGCAATGCTAGGCCCTTATGCAACTAGATAGAAAGAAATTAAGATTGAACAAGTTCGGTCCATATGAGTTTGGATTTGTCACAAACCTTGTCTTGTGATTATGGTTATAAAAAATTCACATGGTAGGAACACATACACGATAACATCTAAGTGGTAAGAGGTTTCTCTCTACTTCATGAAAATGATTGTGAGGAAACGCTTTCACCAAGTAGATTTTGAGGACATAGCAATTATGTTAATTGCGTTCTCAAATTTGATTATGATTACAGCATCCCTCTTCATAGTTTGAATTGTGAGAAATGGAAAATGGTTTGAACATTTTGGACTTATCACTATAATTCCTAAAATGATTGACACACACATGAGTTGTCTAATGAATGGTGTATAACTTTGGTAAGAAAGTCAATAAGTATTGATTTCTAGAAGTCCAACTGATTTCTAAATACATGTCAAAGCTAGTGGGAGCATAAGTGTTATGCTTGTAAGTATGTAATTATTATGCTAGTGGGAGCACAATTATTACGTAAAGTATTGCGAGTTAGCAATACTATTTATAGGAAACACAGTTTTAATTTGCAAAGTTGCAGAGTTTGAAAAGTTGTTTCACTATAGTAGGAATTAAGGGAGATGAACTTATACTTCATTTCGAATCTAAAAGTTTAGATTGAAATTTTAATTGAACTTAGTCATGGATATATATATGAGTGTAATTATGAAATGTTTCAACATTAGAAATTTTATATATGGAAATATTATAGCAAGAGACCTATAAAGTATCTTGTCTTTATGTAATACGTTATGAGTCGTGTCCCATATTCTTCGGGTATAGGAACGATTGTGTATGCTGTAATATTCACATGTTCTATTTTTTCCAAATGCCTAGGGCATTAAGAGGGAAAAGAGGACCAGAACCGAATATGACTAAAGTAGTTAAACAACTGTCAAGGACGATCTAAGGCTCGCTAAAGATTGGTCGCTTGTGGGCAATTGGAAGTATAGTAATGAATGGACCATATTGAAATCATTATGAAAAAATAGGATTCTATTAAGAATAGGTTGTTGTACGGAAAATATGGAAATGTTTCCATAATTGGAGTTGGATATTAAGAATCTATGTATGTTAAAAACTTTTATGCAAGGAAGGATATTCAAGGAGAGTACTTTGATTTTGAGACTTCACTTCCATGAAATTGTATTTTAATTGGCAAAGTATATGTGACTTTGGTGCGTAGACATTACAAAATTATCATTCCATGATAGTTTAGAATCTAACACATTCTAATAAGTGACAATAATTTGGTACTCTTACACTTATAGATAAGGATTAGGAACTGTGAAATGAGCATCATTGGAAATGTGTTCAATTGATCTATTTCACAAAGTAAGGACCATAGATAAACATAGTGTGCATGCTTGGAGCATGGGATGACTATTGTTTTAATTTAAGTAATTATTTGATTAGTTGAAACATTATACAATGAATAATGTGTAATCAATATGGTGATTAAATAATAAGTGTTTTATTTATATTCAAAAGTTTTGAGACCATATTGGATTAGATTATTCTTGTGTTTCACTACGCATGTTTTACTTCCCGAAAAAATAGGTTAATCAAACATCCACACTCAATCATACTTTGGAAGTAAGTAATGAGGTAAGGCTGTCATGGACCGGACTATAGATTGTCTAAGTGTTTAGAAATAGCACAAGTTTGTTGCAGTGTACATGAGTACTCCTAAAATAAGAATTTTAGTATTGGATTAAACCCACGCTCATATGAATCACTTCATGGATTTTATCACGAGTGATTGTGAGACGATAATATCGTATATTCTTGAAACGGGGACATATAGTTGTTGTTTACAAATCGGTTATGCATTGATAATACGTAAACGCATCAGTAACTTGATGTTATAAAATGTATTGTTGTGTGTGATTTGATGAGTAAATAGTACAAGCATATGAGTCGAAGTTTATTTGTTCCTTTTACCCAAAGTGGAATAAAAGTGATATATTTGGTCCCTCGATGATTTAGTGATGATACCTAAGCGCTTGGCCAAACCTGGACTAAGTTGATGTGTTCAATTGTATTCTATTGTCGGTCGTCATAAATCGGAAATCGGGAAACAACACATGGACATAGAGAATGAACATAATCCATATCTCATGTCTATACAATATCTTGTAAAATGGAGGAATATATGATCCCTTATTTAAAGGACACGTTACTGATAAGATCAGAGTTCGATAGTGGCTTTTGAAAGCTACGATTGCTGATCAGTTTATGAAGTCGCACTTGCAATAATAGTTATTAGACTTATCCAAGTAGGAGACTGTTGGATTAGGTGTCTAAGACCATAACTATTTTTGGTATGTAGTTAATTTGATTATGAGCATGGTCCTTTTGGGTTGCCTTCACTCATGCAACTATATAGGATGACAAGTGGAGAGATAGGATAGAATTTATTATATGAATAATAAATTGGTACTCAGAATGATTTTATTAATATATTACAAGATTAATATATTATTTGGAAATCATATTATTGATTAGTGATTAATCAGAAATTAATCCAGTATTAATTTTGGGATTAAAGGAACTAATTAATAATGGAGGGACTAATTATGTAAATCAATAATAGTTGTAGTTTGGCCTAACGGACCTTTTGATAAGGGGTGGACGAAAATATTTGGGAGGCCCATAGAGTTTTCGTCCAATACCTTTCATATGGGAGTTCATGGATTGCTTAAGGCCTAAGCAAGGAAATTAGGGTTTCCACCTGAAAAACCCTAATAGCCTCAACTATATAAACCCTCTATCACTAAGGATTTTGGCCCTATGAGTTTTATAAGATAACCTAGCTGATTTCTACCACTCCAAGTCATCCTTGTTATGTAGAGTGTTTCTGACTCCATTAGAGGTGCAACACTTGGGGCACTCAGCTTTCAAGAGCCAAGGAGTTCTTGTTATTACTACATAACAAGTGAGGTAATGTTTTCTAACCCTAGTTTATGTCAATTTTCAATATTGGTATGCTAGTTATTAGGGTTTATGCTTTGGATATGAAATTGCATGTATAACTTGAGAAAAACCTAGATCCAAAGCATTAGGATTGCTTGTACACCATAAGAATGTTGTAGTTCTCAAAACCCATCAGTGTCTTCCTTGCATATGGAGTTTTCTCTTTGGAATTGTGTTATCATACTTGACAGGTTGAAGCTCAAGGCTAGATAAAGCTAAACTGGAGATTTATTTAGTTATTGTTGGGTTGTATTATAGTTTGGATGTGGATTATGCTACATATCATTGGGAGGAGTTTGGAATTGCAATAACTTACAACAATCTTGCTAATGGTGTTTCAAGTGCTAGATATTGGAGCCTGATTTTGCAAGAGGTTTATCAACAAGAGGGAATTTTGGTTCCTTCTGATGTCAAAACTGTTGACTTTCCAACTATGGCTGCCCCAAGGATATTTGTTGATGATCTGGTTGTGTTTACTACTGTTGCTCGAATTCCTGATGCAATGCTCAAGCTAGTTGATCCTCAAAATCCAATTCTCGTGCAGTATTTGGATACTATTGACTCTAATGTATCTATTGGTCTTCTTCCATCAAAGGGGGTTGCGGGTAATTCAAAATCTTCTAAAGCTCCAAAGAATAAGAAGCAAGCTAAGCAAACATCAATTGTACAGGAGGATGTTACGAAAGAAATTCTTCCTTTGAAATCAGGAATTCTCAAGCGTACAAAGAAACAAGCAAAGAAACCCTATCATTCCCCAGTCAAGCAATCTATTCAAAATCCAGAAATAAAAACTACTGAGCAAACGCAGGTTGATTCTTCTCGTACTCATTCTTCTTAGAATGGTATCAAGAAGATTTGAAAGCCTCGGTTCAACCGGAAATGGGTTTTGTTCAGAGAAGTATCTGTTCCCATTTCCCCTACGTCGAAGAAGCGTCAATCCTTGGATATGGCTCAAAAGTTGCAACAGAAAAAAAATCACTAGGATCCACTTGACCAAGTCACATTCGAAACTGACAACGACATCGGTAGTAATATTCGCATATAAATTCAGTGCTTGGATCACCTCAAAGGGATACTCCTCTCAAGTCAAATTTCGAGGAGATAGGGGATCCTGATGTCACTGTAAACGTATCTAATATGGATACAAACATCAATTCGAATGATCAAACTACAACTTCCATCCCTGAGCAGACTAAGGTCATACTACTAGGTGTTTCGCATACCGAGTCTAATTTGGAGGAGGTTCAAACTCCAGACATCCATGTGGACTTATATGATAAGGACACAAATATCAACATGGGTGAAGGGGTGCAGAACGAAGAATCATTTGTTACTTCAACTTTTGAAACATCAACCATTCCCACTTCAACCATCATTTCATCTACACTCGAAACTTCTATAGTTTCAACATCCACAACTTTACCACTTATTTCATCACCTGTAACAATTATAGTTCCTATTTCAACCATCTCACCAACATACTCCACGATGATGCATGAACCAATTACTACCCTCTTTTCTTCTCAATCCACGAAATCTAAGAGAGTAATCCATGAAGAAGATCCAAATGATGATGAGATCATGGTGTCTTTTGTGGATCTTCAATTCGATCCTGAGGAGGAAAATGTTCTTGACAATCTAATTATGTCAGGTAAATAATTCAAAATCCTCAACTCCAAAATAAATTTCAAATACAATCAAATGATGGGGGAAGGAATTTCGTTACTAGGGTCGAGATGGAGTATTTGTTGAAATCTCAAGAGCATCTCTTTTAAAGTTTGGTTGAAAGCATTGAAAATAAACAATTCGAAAGGTTGGCAGTTCATTCCAAACGCTTTGACTACAAGATTCAGAAGCTTCATGACATTGGAAAAGAACGTCATGATATATTTGTTGAAGAAGTGACGAAGATTAAGGAAACTATGGATCTAAAAGTGGCTTAACTTAAATCGGAGATGTCAAACAAAGTTCGAAAGATGGAGAAAAATTACATCTTGTTGCATAGAAAAGTCAATCTCATTGCGACTGCTATCACAAAGTTGGTTGATTTCAACACTGAGTATTCAAACAAGCTTGAAGCGAAGTCAGAAAAGGATTCTCATGTGTTTGAAAAGTTGGAAGAGTTTTTAACCAGTATAAAGGAGTCTATTTTTAAAATTGATTTTTCGAATCAATCATTAGTTTCTCAAGAGTCAATTTCTTAGCTGATTTCTACTATTGAGACCAATATCAAAGTAGAACTTGCTCCCATCCTTGAGTTGGTTCTTCAATTGACAACTAACGCACCACATGCAGTGCAAGTTTCACAAGGGGAGAGAAAGGATGTAGAGGAGTTGGTTCTTCAAAAGATTCTGAAAAAGGGGTTGTTGTTGGGAAAATGAGTTTGACTCAAATTCCAACTTCACTTCCCATATCGTTGAACACGACTTCTACAACAACAACAACAACAACAACAAGACCACTGACAAAAGGTATCACAATAAACGAAGGAGGTGGAGGTTCGAGTTCAAGTTTAGTTCCTCCAACTTCGAATGTTGATCTAAGGACTAAAGGAAAAGCTATTTATGTGGTTCTTTAAGAAGAAGTGAAGAAAAATCAACAAGCTCTTGAAATCAAGAAGCAAAGGCAAATCAACAGTAGCTTGAACAAGGGTGATCCTAACAAGCAGTGGTGTTACGAAACAATTTAGGATATTTTTTGATTAGCTAAATGACTAATTCTACAAGGTACCTAAGAAGAGCTATGATACTGAGAATTTGGATTTCAATCATCTTGACTTCCCAATAAACCACATGTTTTTCACATCCTCCCAGTTCAAGATAGTTGAAAATTTCAATGATAAAGATGAGTTCAAAAGACTGAAGATTCATTTCCATGCAGTCTTGGGGAAAACCAAAGAAGAAGTATGGTCACCTGTGAAGATACTAAAGGCAATGGCTATAATATGTGACAACATGTTCGAAGGTCTTCTACAAAACTTTGACTATGTGGTTTTAAGAGTGAATGATGTAGCTTCAGATTTCTCTATTACAGACTTCCCATTGATGAACTTAAACGACCTAATCACTATTATAAGGATTTTGAGTAATGTGGATGTTTTTAAGCTACCTGAAACCATCAAAGATGATTTCATCATTAGTTTTGCTCATATCAAGGTTTTCATAGATAATTACTATGATCACTTGGCTATCATGGATTTTGAGCTTGCATTAGCTTTCATAAAGCCTTCAAAAGTCCCTCAATCTTTACTAAAAGGACAGATTAATATTGACAAGTATGATGATGGGGAGATAATTTATCAGCCTCTTGGGCTCGTGTTTCGAGGGAAGAACAAGAATGGGAAGATGACAAAATTTCATTTCAAGTAAGTGATTTAGAGAGGTATACGAATTCTTAATCTACCAATCTCCTTGTCCGAATTAACAACTACAAGAAGTATGATGTTGAAGTCAAGGTAGAGATTCGAAAGACTATTTTGTGGTATATGGAGGTTTGCAATGTACTTCTTCAGACTTTGAATCTTATAGCATAATTATGACTACTCTCACTAAGGGGGAGATTGCAGGGGTTGAAACGTATATAGTGAGGAGTCGAAATTAGTTGAGTCTATAAGGGCTCAAAATCAAAATTATTTTGACTATCTATACATTTACAAGGCATTATTTGTATTCAAATCTAGAACGCTTAGACCTTGTATTTTTTGCCAAGTCTGTTGTACCCTATAAGTTGGGTGGGTACTAGAGTTGAGAGTAAGTTTTGTGCTCTTTAGTTTGTAAACACTCTCGAATATTTTGTACTCTCATCATACTAACACGAGCCAATCAGATCATAATTACATGATGTGTTCTTATTGCTTTGTTTGATTGATTTTATGTTCGTTTGTCGATTCTAACTCACATTATTGGTTATGTCTTTACCATCGGGAACATGGAGATATCCTGGAGATCTTGTAAACAACCTCGAGTTGCTACTTCGACAAATCACTCTGAACTAACTGTGCTCTATGAGGAGACTAGAGAGTGTGTATGACTTCGAGCTATAATTTGCCATATTCGAAGTACATGTGAATTAGCTTATGATACCAATGAACTAGTTGTCATATATGAAGATCACACTATTGTTATTGACCAAGCAAAACATGGTTTCATCAAAGGGGATAACACTAAACACATGTTGCCGAAATTGTTCCTTACACATGAACAACAAGCATTTCATAAATTGAAGTGCAACATATCGGATCAGATAAGAATCATGCAGACTTGTTCACCAAGTCACTGCTGAAGTATTCTTTCCAAAAACATGTCAAAGCTATTGGACTTAGGAAACTCTTTGAGCTACCTAAATGAAATGTGTCATGTACCTAGTTATGTGTAAATAAGACTTGCATCTTGACGTCTGCTTTGCACCCTATTGAGTGCATGTGAGGGGGAGCATCCTAATGAATTCTTGTGTACTCTTTTTCCTTTCACTCAAGGGTTTGTCCCATGGGTAATAATGTCCCAAAAATCAGGACCAAAAACTTGTAATGTCCCAAAACTCAGAACCAAAAATTTTCATTTTTATATTAAATAAAAATCCACAAAACGCGATTATCAAAACCATAAGGAAATCGTAAAGTATCCATAATCATCACAAATACATCAGAGTCAAATAAGCAAAAAGTCGTGGTGTGTGATGCGATTATACCAAGCTCTTCCCATTAGATCCGAAGTTACCTGAAACATAAATTGGAAACCGTAAGCACAAAGCTTAGTGAGTTCCCCAAAATATCACATACCATATATATATATATATATATATATATATATATATATATATATATATATATATATATATATATATATATATATGCTAGCTCATGGATGTGTCAGATCTATTTCACCCTAGAGTCTATTTCAACTCATATGTCAGCACACGACTGTATCATATCCATTTCACCCCCAGGTCTATTTCACCCCCGAGTCTATTTCAACTCAAATGTCAACACAAGGCTGTATCGAGTCTATTTCACCCCAAATACATATAGCAAACAGGCACATTGGCATACAACACATAGAGTAGGAGTCACAAAGACTACAAGCACACATAATCCCTAGTGTCCTACAATATAGTGAGCAAACGCACCTCAGTCTGCTGACAATCAAATAGACGTTCGGGTTGCCGAATTGGAGATCTCCACATTAACCAATCAAATAAAAGCCCAATTAAAAATTAGGTCATATACCATAATCGGGACTTAATTAACTAATCCCAACTCCCAGGGTAAAAGACCATTTTACCCTTCCCTTAATTAGCCCAAACTCAATGGCACAAAAGCCCAATATGGGCCCAAATCCAAAAAGGCCTAAAGCCTAACAGTGGCCCAAAGTCAGAAAGACTAGTGGCCCACCAAAGGCTTAAAATCCTAAAGCCCAAAGGCGGCCCAAAAATAAAACCCCAATTAGTTGAGTACGCTAAGCATTCCCCTAGTTCGCCTGACGTACTAGGTTGTTTTGACGGAGTCAGGGATCCAAACACATACGCTTGCGTACGCCCAACATACGCACCTATTAAGTCCTTTTTCCCATTAAGACTTAATACCAAATGTCCATATTTCAAATTCGAACCTTAGGGAACGTCTTAATCCATAAAGTCACTAACTTGGAGCCTTTGAATGGCTCAAAAGAACTCACACCTTAGATTTAACATCCTACTTTCACCAAATGGTCATATACTCATGCATTGTTGATCCTCAACCATCAAGATGCTAACTTTATGGACTAGGGATCTCATAAACATCAAGAGGAGCAACTCTTAAGTTCTGGAATGGAAAGAATCCCACTACATCTCATTCATGGGACCAAAAAGTGTCTAAAACTCCTCAACAACTACATCTAAGCATAGAATGGGAAAGGTCCAAACTTTATACCTTTATGGAGCTGAAAATGATGATTGAAATATGGATGTACAAGCTCCTCCTTGATTAATGCCCCTTTTCCAAGTTTCTTCTTGTTCAAGGTTCACCAAACACCAACTAAAACACACACAAAGGGGTCAAATCTCTCCAGATGAGTTACGGTTTCGAAATGAGGCTCAAAAGGGCAGTGAAGGCTGGGAAATGAGAGAACCTTGAGACATAAGGTTGCTTGAAAAAGGTCCAAACCCTAAAATTAGGGGTTGTGCCCTGATTACATACGCCATGTGTACTTGAGATACACCCAGCGTATGCTGATCTTTACTAAAATGGCAACAATGCCCCCTAAGGACCAATTTTGCAAGTGAATTACACACAAAGGGTCAAAATGAAAAGTACCTTGAATCGGGTGTTACAATGGGGTTTACCTTGACAAAGTTTTTTTAATGAGACACTAACTATATACCATTCTCACATATAGTTTTTGAAGTCAAGGGGAGTATCTAGTTGAATACTTATTAACCATTGTGAACTCTCTTATCCTTCGTTAGATTTTTTGTCCCTCTAGGTTTTCTCTAAACAAGGTTTTAATGAGGCACACCATATATGGTTCCCTTCTCCCTTAAGACATCCATATCGTACTCTTTTGTCCTTCGACCAGAGTTTTTGTCCGAAAGGGTTTTCTTCGGCAATATTTTTAATGAGACGAACATCTGATCGATTTTTTGAAGATACAAGACGAAGAAGTACATGAATGATTCAACGTAAATCTAAGAAACCAAGGGGAAGTGTTATAACTCATTTATATTGGTAGTGATTGCTCATATATGTTGGTAGTGATTGCTCATATCTATTTCATTCATAGGTAGCATTTACGTACTTATAGGTTACAACATCTATGTAGTTCATAAGTAGCATTTATGTACTTAGAGGTTACAAACATTGGTTTACCCACTCATTTCCCTATATAACGGGTTACCATGTACTCTTGTATTTTATAGAACATACGTTCACATTGTCTAATAAGAATATCTGCATGATCATTAAGCTAAGCTAACTTGCCTTACAACATAAATAAAATTCATACAACCATATTAGTCTTACGATAATAATTTGAAATAAAATTCATACAACCACATTTAGTAATTCTCATTCCATATTTTCCATCAAATTCTCAACAATTTCATCTCGTAACTGAGTCATATATTTAAGGTGTTGTCCTCCCTCATTGAGGTTGAGGGTTCAAGTCCCGTCGTGGACATAGGTGGATTTAAGGTGTAGTTTAGGAGTAGGTTAGATTTTCCATTTCAAAAAAAAAAAAAAACTGAGTCATATATGCATGGTCCGCTGCAGTACTATGTGTTGGAACCTCATCTTCATCATCATCATCAACGGAAACATTGTTATTTCGAAACAATACATTTGGTTCATCGTATCGTGGAAAATACTCATCACTCGGTCCCTCTTTTCTTATCACTCGGTCCCTCTTTTCTTATAAAATTATGAAGCGTGAAACATGTGATGGTAATGTTTCTTTTTGTAACCAATAAGAATCTTGTCATCCTCTTCAATATAGGGAATCGTGCTTTGAAAATATCAAAAGCACGCTCAATGTCGTTCCGAAGTTTTGCATGTGCATGGTTAAAATTTTCTTTATTGGTTAATGCATGCCTTATATGGAAATCTCCAAACGAATACCTCATATCACCATACAACGCCATAAATCCTCAAGTGTGCGTACGCAACATCACAAATATAATATTTATTTGTAAAAATGAAAAAAAAAATCAACCAGTTTTCAAAATAAGATAAAACTATTTAAATAACCATAAACTTACCTGATGGTAGAAACGGGAACGGTGCATGTAGATTTGTTAATGCTTATGATAATATTCTAGAATCACCTGCTACCCCTTCCCAACCGGCTACAAGAAATGTAAACATCATGTTGAAGTCACAAATTGACAATACGTTTTGGTAACAATCGCTTTTTCCCCTACCTATATATAAATTTTGTTTCTTAGCGGGGACAAAAGCATGTATCAAAGTGCAATCAAGTGCATCAACTGCTCCTTTCAAAACTAGTCATAGCCTCTTATTATGTCCCAAAATGTTTGGATTCAGATTAAAAGTAGTCGGTACTGATGGGTTATGAGCAAAACATCATTCCTATGGTGTACATGCAAACCCTAATAGCTTTTCGGTCTAGTTTGTCTAACGAACATGCAATTGAATATCAAAAGCTATAAACCCTAGATCTAGCATACAATTAATCATATTAACATAAGAATGGGGTTTAGATCTTACCTTGATTGTTAAGTAGCAATAACAATCTCAAATCCTCCTTGTAATGGCTTTAGAAAGCTTAGAGTCACAAGTGTCACTCCTCTAATGGATCACAAACACACAGAGCAAGAGGATGAAGAATGATAAGAGAGAAGGCACCCAAAAAACGTGTGGAAACCCTAAGGAAACTCTTCACCACGTTTTTGGTGCTCTAGGGATCCTTAAATAGTGAGGCTATTAGGGTTATCTAACAAGGAAACCCTAATTTGATTGCTTAGGCCCTAAGCAACCCATGGACTCCCTCCTTAGAGGCCTAGGACGATTTCTAATGGGTTTCCCCATAGAATTCGTCCACCCCTGTAATATGGAGTCCATTAGCCCAATATTCAACTATCATACAACTGACAGTTCTAGTCCCTTAAGTTTAATTAATGTCTTTTAGCCACAAAATTAATTCTTAATTAATTATTGACTAATATTAATTAAACAATATGATTTCTCCTTTAATATATTATTCTCATAATATATTAATAAATCATAATTAATCCTCTCTCTCCATAATTCATCCTATCAAGTTGCTTTGGTGAAGGCAACCCAAAAGGACCATGCACCATCGAGTCAAGTACATACCAAAATAGTTATGGACTTAGACACTAATCCAACAGTGTCCCTCTTGGATAAGTCTAATAACTATTCTGCATATGACTTCAGATCCTGATCCGCAATCGTAGCTTTCAAAAGCCGCTGTCAACTTTGATCTTATCAGATACACGTCCTTTAGATAAGGGATCATATATTCCTCCATTCTAGATATCGTATAGACTGAGACATGGATTTAAATCATTCTCTTTGTCTATGTGTTGTTTCCCGATTTTCGATTTATGACGACTGACAATAGACTACAATTAAACACATCAAATTATTCATGGCTTGGCCAAGCGCTTAGGTGCCATCTAAATCGTCACGGGGCCCACAGATATCGCTTTCATCCCACTTTGGATAAAAGGAACGGATAAACTTTGATTCAATGCTTTCTTGCCTCACTCACCGAATCACACACAACAATATGTTTTATGACACCAAGTTACTGGTGTGTTTACATATTATCAATGTGTAACCGACTCGCAAGATACAACTCACACATCTCGGTTTCAAGAATATAAGATATTATCGTCTCACCAATCACTCGTGATAAAATCCATGAAGTGATCCAAGTGAGCGTGGGTTTAATCCAATGCTCAAATCATATTCATAAGCACTCATGAACGTTGCAGCAAACATTTGCTTATGTCTAATACACTTTAGACAATCCATACACCAATTCACGACAGTCTTCATTCATACTTACTTCCAACATATGAACGACTGTGGTCCGTTCGAATAATTTGATTGTTCTGAACCAATTTAATTATTCAGGAAGTCAAAACATGCAAAGTGAAACACAAGAATAATACTAATCCCATATGGCCCCAAACTCTGGGTATAAATAAAACATTTTATTTAATCACCATAATCATTACTCATTATTTGTTGTTTCGGGTAATCAAATTCTTACTTGAATTATTACTACACTTGTCCCATGCTCTCAGCATGCACACAATGTTTACCTACGGTCCTTACTTTGTGAAATAAATCAAATGAACACATTTCCAATCATACTCATTTCACAACTCCCAATCCTTATCATAAGTATAAGAATATCAAACTCTTGTTACTTATGCTAGATTCTAACATTTTATGCAATGATTCTTTCATAAAGACATAGCTCAAAATCATCAAGACTTGGCCAATCTCTATCAGAAACAATTCTATAGATATGATGTCTATCACTCAAAGTACATTCCTTTGAACATCCTTCGTGCATAAAAGTTTCTAATCTAGACATAGATTCTCAATATCAAACTCCCAATATGGAAACATTTCCATATTTTCCATATGACAATTCATTCTTAATAGAATCTTATCTATTCATAATAATGTCGATATGGTCCATCCAATACCATACTTCAAACTACTCACAAGCGACCAATCCTCATCGAGCTTTGGATCGTCCTTTGATAGTTGTTTAATTATCTTAGTAAAAAAACCGATTCTTGTCCTTTTTCCCTCTTAATGCCTATGGGATACGATGCATAATGTCTTACATGAAGATCTGATACTTTATCAATCTTCTGCCATAATATTTTATGTGCCGCGTTTTGACAATTCGAACTATGAAGAGGAATGCCATAATCATAATCGAAATTTGAGAGCACATTATGTATCCTTGACTAAATTTATTAACATTCCAAAACCTAAGCCTTTAGATTTGAAATGAAACATAATATTCTCTCCCTTAATTATAGCAAAACAACTTTTCAACCCTTACGACTTTGCAAAGTATAACTCCTGTTTTCTATAATTAATATTGCTTACTTGCAATACTTGCCTTAATAATCATACAAGCATAACATTTATGCTCCCACTATCATGATTATTATCATATAAGCATAACACTTATGCTCCCACTAGCTTTGACATGTATTCAGAAAACAGCTTAACTTCCAAAAAACAATTCCTATTGAATTTCTTAAGTTCATATCTCTAATACCTAATGCTTTGATAATCCTTTATCTAAGCTACTTAAAATTATACACCTTTGCCTTAGATAGCTCATATGTGTGTCTAAACAATTCAGACTAATTGCCAAATCTCACAATTCGAATTATGGAAAGGGATACCGTAACCATAATCGAATTTGAGAATACAATTTTCACAATCACTATCTTCTTAAAATCTCTCTTAGTGAAAGCATTTCCTCACAGTCATTTTCATGAAGGAGGGAATCTTATGACACTTAGATTTTAATGGTGTATGTGTTCCTATCCATGTGAATTTGTCAAAACCAACATTTGCGACAAATTCAAACTCATATGGACTGAACTTTCTCAATCTTGACTTCTTGCCTTATGGTAACACAAGTGACCACCATGTCTTCCAAGTAGTTAAGCAGCTCACCCTTTCCTATCAATGTACTTTTCATTGATCAAGGTGCTTGCCTTTTATGCGTTCAAATGAGAACTCATAGAACTCACATGCATAATTAACTCAATTGGAATGGCACAGAAACAAGATAGTGTAAACACGATAGGTTGTAAACCTCAAGTCGTGTGCTAGTGATGATCGATAACGTTTATTGTTAATTTGTTCTTGAAACCTTTCAAGACCATTGAGACTCCCATTGACTCCTTGACATATAAGATTCTCTTGTCAATAAACATTTCTTGACAAACAAATATTCAAGAGTTAGTGTAGCTTTTATCAAGACAAAACACTTCTTGAGACTTGTCACTCAATTCACAATCTTAACTCTGAGACTTGTTTTTGGAACGAAGTATGATTGACTTCTTGATTTAACCATTTCTTCAATTCTTGATTCCTCTTCTCAGACATACAATTGCACTAAGACTCACTTAGAGGATCAATTGAGATATGGTTCTTAATCATTAAGACCTATCATAAAACATAATAAAAGGTACTCTCCCTTCTTCTTAGAGTAGAGAAACTTTTATCTTTCTGCCTAATTGATTCTTCTTTATTCGTTCTGTTATTTATTGAAACTATTTCAATCAACAGAGAATTACACGTAATCTCATAAGTATAATCATATTTACTTAACCTTAGTAAATCATGACGAATATCTTTGTTGCTCTTGTGGTAGACTTGATCAACACACAACTTTGTGTACTCGATCTCCTAGTCCTTCACTTGACACTTTGTCAACAAATTAGTCTAATTTCCAAATATGAAATTTCTCAATCATCATGCAACCAAGTTGTATGATTCCAAGTTTCTATCCAATTGAAACTTGGGCGATGGTAAAACTTTCCCTATTTGGTAAATTCTTGACATTTCCACAAATAACATAATTAAGAATCAAATCCATCATTGCTAATAATAGAAACCTTTAAACATCAATTTTTTATACACGCCATTGCAAGGATAAATAAATAATATAAAATCAAATTTTATTTTATTGCGGAAAAATTTATCGTTACAACGCAGTTCAATTAAAAAACTATGTTAATACATATTTCTTAGCAATCTTATTCTAACTCCAAGTAGTAGCTTAAGAATCTAATCTTCAAGCAATGCGATCGAAATCCATTTCTTCACGATTAGATTCAGCTCACTTCTTCCCTTAGGCTTCCTTTCTTTTCTTCGATCCTACAAAACATCGAAATGTAATCTTATCACATCATGTATTAAGAATCTAGAATAGGAGCTTAAAAGAGTTAGTTAATGGATTTTACCTAAACTATAGCTATACATTTTGACTCTCCCATCTCTTAGATCTCTTAGGTAAATTGGGTAGCTTCGTCTCCAATGCCCCTTCTCTTGGCAATAAAAGCAAATTGTCTCTTTTGGAACAGCACACGGAACTACTTCTGACTTTGCCTTTCTCTTATGATCAAACTTTTCGATCATGGCATGCCTTTCATTGCCATTGCCTATATCCATAGAGGTCTAGAAGTTACTGAAGAACCCAATTAACAGCAATAAGCATATAGGTGAGATCGATGAGGGTTACGTCATGGTTCATCATATAGTACTCTCTTACGAACTCACTATATGAGTCCGGAAGTTACTGAAGAACCCAGTCAACAGCCAGCTCCTCACAGACAATGGATCCCAACATTCTTAACCTATCAATGTGTGACTGCATCTCTAGGACGTCTGCACACACTGACTTTCCTTCTTCATGTCTACTTGCCAAAAGGGCTTAAGTGAGCTTGAACTTTTCAAGCCTTCGAACTTGTGGGTTAGGGAGAATAATTAGAGGAGGTGGAGGAAGTGAAGCATGATCTCTTGTTCCCCGATCGAATCATGGAATATCATCTTCATGTGGGAAGCTTGTTCTATGGGATTTGGGAAGACCATAGTTGTCATACTTTGACATCTACAAAACGGGAGAAAAAAAATTCAAGTTAAGTTAATTAGAATCCTCGATATGACACCCAAATGAAACATCGAGGCTAGGATCCAACACAATACTCTAAAACTTGGGAGAGGAATGTCATAACCCAAATTGAAGAACATTTGAAGGTAAGTGAATGACGATTCACTAATTTCCACCATGAAAAATGAGAAAGAAATTTAAGTTTTAAATCTATTGAAAATTCCTAGATCTTTTGAGATTCATTGAACTTTTCAATGGCATGTTTAAATCTCGATATGCCCCTCGATTAGTGATTGGGATGTTGATGATCACAAAACAGGGTGTGAATAACCATGCAAACTTACATGGTGCCCCTAATGTGACAGTCACCTATTCGATGTGCCGGTTAACCACACACGCTCCACCAAACTATGACAAACAATGAGTCACCCTTTTCTACCTTTGCTTAGAACCATTTAGTGTGTCGGTTAACCACACACGCTCCACTAACGTCTTCGCAAGTGCACAAAGTGTAATTTATGGAATTGCATCAATTCACTTTTGCCTAAAGTAACTAAGATTGGGAATTTTCTAAAAGCATTTAGTTACTTTTGTACTTCATTATACTTATAATGGAAGGTTTCTGTCCTATCCTACCCGTTCGGCTAACAACCCTCCACTAGTCAAGAGTGCGGTGGGTAAGAGTGGATACCCATTCAATCGCCATTTTATAGGCAATTTCCTTAAACACCCCTCATAGACCAGTTTCGTGAATGAGGCCTACTAACGGTAAGACTGACTGTTTACTCATACATATATAATACTAGACTTTTAATGTTATATATATATATATATATATATATATATATATATATATATATATATATATGTATGTATGTATATATATATATATATATATATATATATATATATATATATATATATATAGTATAGGGTGTATTTTACACTTTTAAAATACTAGGTGTTCTAATTTAATAAATTATACTTTTAATTTAATTAAATGTAAACCAAAACTTTATGGGTCTATTAAATCTCTTTTAATTATACACCTTAATTAATTAATAAAACCATAAGGGTGTGATTTGAACTTTTCAAAAACAATACTAGGGTTTTAGAATTTAACATTTCTAAATTAAACTTTTAATCAACTTTTAAATTCCAAAACTTGAGGGCAAGTTTTGAAACATTTCAAAACATTAGGGTTTAACTTATTTAAATTTCAAAAACAAAACTTTTTTAAGTTCAAATTTAAACTATAAAACCTAAAGAGATTAATTTGAAACTTTTCCAAACTATGTCAAGAATATTCTAGATCACAAAATTCAAATAAGACAATTAACAATTAATTGGTGGTTATCTAATTTGACCTAGTCCAAATTCTTGCAAGATAATTCACCAAATAATCCAAATAATTAAATCTAATCATATAAGGAAACAAATATTTGATCAAATGGTAATTATCTTCTATTTTGGTAAGGATATTCACCCAAAATCAATAAAAATCGGATTTTATTCATCAAAAACGTTTTTGGTAACAATCCTAAGCCAAAATAGCACAAAATCCCGATTTTCCCTCTTTCTGACCAGCTAACTCGTCGAGTCAGGCATGAACTCGGAGAGTTCATCTATGGACTCAGCGAGTTCAGCCCCATGAAACCCTAAAATTCGAATTTTAAGCAAGGATAATTCACAATAGCATCAAATACATCAAACAAACAGCCATGGCTCTGATACCACTGATGGTTATGAGCAAAACATCATTCCTATGGTGTACATGCAAACCCTAATAGCTTTTGGATCTAGTTTGTCTAATGAACATGCAATTGAATATCCAAAGTTATAAACCCTAGATCTAGCATACAATTAATCATATTAACATAAGAATGGAGTTTAGATCTTACCTTGATTGTTATGTAGCAATAACAATCTCAAATCCTCCTTGTAATGGCTTTAGAAAGCTTAGAGTCACAAGTGTCACTCCTCTAATGGCTCACAAACACCAAGAGCAAGAGGATGAAGAATGATAAGAGAGAAGGCACCCAAAAAACGTGTGGAAACCCTAAGGAAACTCTTCACCATGTTTTTGGTGCTCTAGGGATCCTTAAATAGTGAGGCTATTAGGGTTATCTAACAAGGAAACCCTAATTTGCTTGCTTAGGCCCTAAGCAACCTATGGACTCCCTCCTTAGAGGCCTAGGACGATTTCTAATGGGTTTCCCCATAGAATTCATCCACCCCTCTAATATGGAGTCCATTAGCCCAATATTCAACTCTCATACAATTGACAGTTCTAGTCTCTTAAGTTTAACTAATGTCTTTTAGGCACAAAATTAATTCTTAATTAATTATTGACTAATATTAATTAAACAATATGATTTCTCTTTTAATATATTATTCTCATAATATATTAATAAATCATAATTAATCCTCTCTCTCCATAATTTATCCTATCAAGTTGCTTTGGTGAAGGCAACCCAAAAGGACCATGCACCATCGGGTCAAGTACATACCAAAATAGTTATGGACTTAGACACTAATCCAACAGGTACTATAATGTCTTTTGCGAAAAGTGTCATTTTGTCCATCACTTCATGAAAAAATTTATGAATTGTTTGCTTTGAGTGTTGAAATCTCCGCTTGATAATCACGTAACGTAGGTTATGACCAATCATTATGAAAAAACAAAAAACATGTTTTCCTCAACCGATACATGTGTGCTATCCTTTAACGAGTAATTTACTCTAAAATGACAAAATAGTTGGACAAAATATTCAACGGGGCAGGCATAGTACATTAACACATTGTAGACGATTACGCTCCAATATCTCAAACGTGTATTCATGTCTCGTCATTGTTGAATCGTTGTCTCACACTCGTTTCACACCCATCTTCCAAAAATAGCAGGCATTCAAGTACATTAGAATCACAAGAAGTATATGATTATTGTGATCCATTATTAAACTTTTAAAATTCTAGTAACAAATAACATAACGTTAACTAAAATTCAAGTAGCAGATAACATAACATTAACTAAAGTAGCAAATAACATAACATTAACCAACTTAAAGTAGAAAATAGCATAACATTAACTAAAGTAACAAATAACATAACATTAACCAAATTAAAGTAGAAAATAACATAACATTAACCAAATTAAGTAGCAAATTATATAACATTAAAAAAGTAGCAAAAAATATAACCAAGTAGTTCCAATATAAGAAATTAAACCTAAAGGACAATCTTCCCTTTCTTTAGAACTCCTAAACTTGTAGCAGTCATCATGATACATCCTTTTAATATATGTGGATCATCAGGAAAGTTCATCCACATCTCTCTTATATTTGTGGTCCCTCCAAAAATATGATAAACAACAAAACGTAGAGGGTCTATTGGGCCTAACTCAAGCAACTCTAACTTCTATAAACATTTAGGAATTTTAGGCCCCGAGTTAAATATTGTAGAGCTTTTTTTATCTTAAGTGTTAAATTGTCAACAGTAATAGAAGCTTTAGGTGAGGCACTTGAAGGTGGAGTAGATGAGGCACTAGGAGCTTGAGCTCTGGGAGTTGAGGGTTTAGGCCTTTTGGTGAGGTTACTAGAAGTTAAAGTAGAAGAAGGTAAAGTAGCAAAAGGTGAAGCAGTAGAAGGTGGTGGCTCAATAAAGGCTCACTAGTATGATGGGAAAAGTAATCATCATCATTTATGTTAATATAATGGGTGTCCATAAGTTGAAGTAGTGGGACATGAAAAAAAGATGATCCATGTTCCGATGTTATTTCGGATGTGGCCCAGCTGAGATTACCAGTGGCATTGTTTCCATCAAAGAAGTCTGCACAAAGCTCTTGAAACAACAATGGAATAGTTTTCAAGGAAATAGTCTTTGGATGTCCCTAAACCCAATGTAGCAAAGGTAGTATAAGAATATTTGTCAACTCTATACACACACACACACACACACACACACACACATATATATATATATATACACACACACACACACCTTTTTAAAGTCCTCTCAGTCCTCGTTTGTTAAAATAAAAATTTTTGTTTTACGATTGTAAAGGTTGCCAAAAAAAATTTCAAGTATAGCCATCCTATGTATTTGGTTTTAAGATTGTCATTGGCATTTTTCAATTGTCTTTAAGTTAAAACCACACCATGCTTTTCCTTAATAATTGTTCCTAACTTGTTACATGACTGTTTGTGCAAACTCAATCCTTTTCTACTAACATTGTTTACTTCTTCAATTCAAGTTTGCAATAAACATTTTATTTGTTCATTGGTCCATATATGTTTATCTCCCATTTCTAATAACAAAATAAAACCATATGGAATTCATACTTTAGAAAACATAACCATATAACAAGAACTTTCAGCATAACAAGAAGTTTAATTGATGAAGTTAACAAATTTCAGCAAAGATTAATGACATTTTAATATAACAAGAACATCAATAAATGAAATTTTAGCAAAAATTATGTCATTTTAGCAACAATCTATGACATTTTAGTATAAAAATAACTTTAATTGATGAAACTAAAGAATTTTAGCGAAAATTAATCACATTTCAACATAACAAGAACATCAATAAATGGCCTTTCAATGACAATACGCCATTTCAACAACAATATATAACATTTCAGCTACAATCTATGACATTTCAACAGAAATCTATGACAATTCAACAAGAATGCATCATGAATCAGAAAAAAAAAACGGCATCAACAAAGATTTTACCAATATAATCAACAAATCAACATGAAAAATCAGCATAGTTTCCATCAAAGAGGTTTGCACAAAGCTCTAGAAACAACAATGAAACAGTTTTCAAGGAAGCAGCTTTCGGATGTCCCTAAACGCAATGTAACAAAAGTTGTACAACAATATTTGCCAACTCTACACACACACACACACACACACATATATATATATATATATATATATATATATATATATATATATATATACCTTTTTAAAGTCCACCCACTCCTCATTCGTTATTTTAAAAGTGTTTGTTTGAGGATTGTAAAGTTTGCCAGTTTTGTTTTTCAAGTATAGTCATCCTCTATATTTGGCTTTAAGATTGTCATAGGCATTTTCAATTGTATTTGAGTCAAAACCACACCGTAATTTTCCTTAATGAATGCTCCTAACTTGTTCTATGAGTGTCTGTGTAAACTCAATCCTTTTCTACCCACATTTGTTTACTTCTTTAATGTAAGTTTGCATTAAACATTTTATTTGTTCATTGGTCCATATAGGTTTATCTCTCATTGCTAATAAAAATAAAGATATATGGAATTCATACTTTAGCAAACATAACCATATAACAAGAACTTTTAGCATAAGAAGAAGTTTACTTGATGAAATTAACGAATTTCAACAAAGATTAATGACATTTCAACATAAGAATAACATTAATAGATGACATTTCAGTAAAATTATGTCATTTCAACAATAATCTATGACATTTAAGGAGGATATCGATTTTCAGCTGTTCAAGAACAATCAATATTATAAGAAAAAAAAAACATACATGTTTAACGACGATGATGCTGGTGAACAAAGGTTGAGGTGGCAATGACGAATGAGGGGCTGACCGTAAACGACATTATGACGATTTGATGTTGTGACGATCAAAGCTTGAATGGAAAAAGAGGCTACAACGGATTGATTGGGGAAGCAAGAACAGAACATGGGCGTCTTTTTTAGTGTTGGACTATTCTATTTTTTTTTAGGTTTTAGGTTAGAAGGGGTTCGAAGAGGCAAGTCAAGTGTTGTAGGGTACAAAACACACACAGATGTTTTTTAATTTGAATCCGTTTAAAAAACAAACTCCTGTGAGATAGAAAGTATTGTGTGTGTGCTGTGTCACACAACAAAAAATGCTCAGAATAGGTTTTTTTACATAAAAACTAACAGCTTCTTAGTCACCTTGACATAAAGTCTAAGTTTCTATGTAGAGTTGTAAACAAAACGAACTGACACAAATGATGAATTGTTCATGTTCGGTCAGTCCTGTAGTCCTGTTAATCGAATATACAACGAACGAACACAAACAAAATCATAAAAGAAATTTCTTATTTGTTCTCGTTCGTTTAACAAAATATCTTGTTTGTGTTCTTTCATTTATGTTCGTTAAGATGATAAACGATCATAAATGAACAAACATAAAAAGCATAAATAAACATAAACATTCAAATAAAGAATCATAAAACATGACATCAACGCTAGTAATGTGTTGATCGTACTAACATTTACCGATTCTCTTAATTGCAAAACTTGAACTACTCTTAAAAAAATTCAATTTCGCTCTCATTGGTTATATAATATAATATAATATTATAAACGGACATAATTGAACGAACATAAATTAATGTAAATGAATGAACATGGATGAACGACCTAGCTTATTTTTTGTGTTTGTTCTCTTAACTGAATGAACAAAACATCTTCTTCATGAACGGTCCATTGAATGTTTGGTTAATTTACAGCACTAGTTCTAAGTGACATCTCTCCTAACATATTCTTACAAATCTTGGATGTTGTTGTTTCATTTGCTAAGGATTTGGTTTTTTGTTTCAAGTTGTTCATGTGCCTTTTCAATGGTCATTGTCGATGTTTAATTTGGTGTTGGTTTCGTGGATCACACCAACCGCAACATCATAATTCCTAAAGCCTCTTGTCACTTAACTCCCATCATATTTTATATCAAAATTCTTTTATTAAAGTCTTCGTCTTCTCCAATAATTCAATTAGCTAGAATAACATGTCAATATTAATAATTTCATTTTCTTGTCGGTTCATTGCATCCATTAAGGCTCATCTCAAAGATGATATTGATAATATGTTTTTTCGCGTTACAAAGCCTCTCCAATGTTGGTGATTTGTTATCATCAATGTTATTTAAGTGTAATAGGGATTACTTTGTTGACTAAAAATGATCTTGATAAATATTAAACAAGTAAGGAAGGTGTAAGTACACACTTGTTTAAGTTTGATCAAGTATTAAAGTATACTGTCATTCAGAGGCGAAGCCTCTGAACGAACGGGGGTCCGGGGGCAGCGCCCCTGGGAGCGGAGTCCAAGGGGCGGCAGCCCCTGGCGGGGTCCAAGGGGCAGAGCCCCTGGCTTTGACTTTGAATATTTGACCCGGTTTTGACTTTGAATTAATCCTTATACAAAACCCGGATTTATGACAGTTTTTACTGTTGAGAAAAATTGTTATATGACAGTTTTGACAGTTTTTCAGATAAGGAAGGTTTATAATCAATTTTAGTCACTTTTCTGGTACTCACGAAATTACACCATCTCATTCTCTCTTTCTTTTCTCTCTGATTTTATCTGAGTCTTATCCAATTGAGGATTTGGGAGTACCACCCAAATAGTTCGATTTGAAAGTGATTATCACGATTCTCATATTTCTAGGTGCCACTAAACCATATTTCTAACGTACAACCTCTTTAACCATTGGAGTGGATGACAGTGCTCTTTTGTTTGTATTAGCATAGGTTTAACAATGATTTGTGGTTTGCTCATGTTATGATGATTAGAGTTTCAGCTTTATGATGATAATGAAATACTAATAAGTAAACAAAAGTTGTCATTAAAAATATATAAAAGGTCTGAGTGATGTATTATTTTAAAATAAATCACTGTAAAATGGTATTATACTTTATAAACAATTTAGGATAAGAAACTAATTTTTTTTAAATAGATAAGAGTATTATTGGGCTTATGGGTTAAATCGTATCAATCATGCGGTTTCCACTTTTCAATATCAAACGGAACAATTATTAATCCCTAAATAACAAGACAAAGATCTTGTCTGTGAGGGTGTCCCAAACTTCAAGGGTATTTATGCTATACTGTTGGCTGCTTTTCTTATTATTATTATTATTATTATTATTATTATTATTATTATTATTATTTTGCTTTAATAAATAAGTGAATGCAATATATTTATAAGTATTTTCATCAACTCGAATCAACTCGAGTCAAAAGTTAATAAAGATGTCCTAAGGACGGCCTCAAAGACCATCAAAAACAAAACCAAATGGAGTCTACTCTAATACATAACTATTTGTTTGTCATATGTTATATTTTTATTTATTTTCCCACATATAATTTTATGGTTAATTTAAATTAAATTTTATTCCAAATGTCATTTTATGGTTTTTCTATTTTATTAAATTGCACATATTATTTATATTTAAATCTGATAATAAATTCATATCAATTTTATTATTGAATTTCCTTCTAATTTAAAAATTACTAAATTAAAGTTTCGATAGTTTCTTTATTTATTTATCTAAATTATTTGTTTAAATTTAAAAGAGAAAAAAAACACTTTAATTTTTATAATTCAATATTTTTCTTATAAATTCAAACTTCTCAAATATTTTAAATTTTATATTTAAATAAACTTATATAATACATGAGTCTCACACCTAGTGCTAGAGCCTAGAATATACAAACAACTGCCAAAAGAAAGTTAATAAGAAAATATAATGTGTTGATGAGAAAAAATTGAAATAGAAAGAGATTACATTGTTGTATTAAAGCTAGTGATAGTGAGATCGTATAATGTAAAATTAAATGAAAGTACATTGCTATTCATATACTATACTTAAAGCTCACCACCACCACGTCCATCAGAGTAGTTTTACCTGCATGGTGTTAGTTTTATTACAGAATCTAATTGCTTTGACAACTTCACATATAACTAAGAAAATGCTATTGCAAATTTGAAAAGAAAACGTAAGAGTTTAAAATGACAATTTATGAATATTTGCCTCATATATAATAAAGAAGCAGTATCAAGGACTTTCATTCGCTTTGATTTTCCACTGTCATTTATGCCTTAATCACCTAATTTTCCTAAATACAACTATTTCAGAGATCATATATATACGCTAAAACATATAATTCATGCATGTTAATTATTCTTTGTACTTCTGTTGGTTTCGTTATAGAGCTTTTAAAATCACATATATAATAGTCGGTTTTCAAAAAAATTATGTGCTTATGTTATCTTATACACCAATTATGAACTTTGGTTTGGTCATCAATAGATGAAAATGTTAACTTTTATGAATGAAGATCGATGAATGAAGAGAGAATAATTGTATTTTTCTCATTAAGTTTCAGAAACAATTACAGAGATGGTTATATACAGCTGATAAGCAAGAAGCTAATCTAATGAATAAAATAACTAACTCAGTGTTAAATTACTGAAATACCCTTGAACAACTATATAACAGAATCTAACACCCCCCCTCAAGCTGGAGGATGTGAAAAGAGTCCAAGCTTGGAAGTAGCTTCTTGATGTTGTGGTCCATATAACGATTTTGTGAACACATCTGCTAATTGCTGTTTAGTATTTACATGAAATAGTGAAATCAATCCAGCTTGAAGTTTTTCCCGGACAAAATGACAATCCAATTCAATATGTTTAGTGCATTCATGATAAACAGGATTGTTAGCAATGTAAATCGCAGCTTAATTATCACATTTAAGAAGTATAGGGGTAATATTGTCAACTTGAAATTCAGATAGGAGTCGACTAAGCCAAGCCAATTCAGCACATACTCGTCGCATTGATCGGTATTCTGCTTCTGCAGATGATAAGGACACTGTCACTTGCTTCTTTGACTTCCAAGATATTGGTGTATTTCCAAACATAATGAAGAAGCCACTCACACTTCGTCTGGTTATAAGACATGAAGCCTAATCTGAATCACAAAAAGATTCAATATTGAAAGTAGGATTGTTATTGAAAAATAATCCTTGAAATATGGTGCCTTTAAGATATCTCAACACATGAAGTGCAGCTTTATAATGAGCATGACAGGGAGTTTGATTAAACTGACTTAAATGTTGAACTGTGTATGCTAAGTCAGGTCGAGTATGAAGCAAAAAATTCAATTTTCCAATGAGTTGTCTGTAGGTTGTAGGATCTGGTAAAACATCATCCATTGAAGGCAATAAATGAGTTTTAGATGGTAAAGGAGTAGTAGCAATAGGTTGATCTTCCATGTTATAAGTAGACAATAACTCCTTGATATATTTTTGTTGATGAACGACCATCCCTTGATCAATGCTGTTAAATTCGAGTCCCAGAAAATAATGGATATATCCCAAATCTTTAATTTGAAATTGTTCATGAAGGGATTGCTTTAAAGATGTAATCTCTACTTCATTATTTCCTGTGACTAAGATGTCATCGACATATATGGCAACAATGACAATATGATGAAGAGTCTTCTTAATGAATAAAGAATAATCATTTGAAGATCTATAATATCCCTTGAGAATAAGAGCAGATGAAAGCTTATCATACCACTGTCGTGATGCTTGTTTTAATCCGTATAGGGATTTTTTGAGCTTGCAAACCAAAGAAGGAGATGAAACAGAATAACCAGGAGGAACACGCATATATACTTCTTCATGTAAATCACCGTGCAAAAAAGCATTGTTAACATCAAACTGATGAACATGCCATCCTCTTTTTACTGCTAAAGCAACCATACATCGTATAGTGGTGAATTTGATAACTGGTGAAAACGTTTCATGATAATCAATGTCTTGTTTTTTAGTAAATCCTTTGGCTACCAAACGGGCTTTATGTTTTTCAACACTACCATTTGCCCGATATTTGATTTTGAATACCCATCTACAAGCAATAGGTCGTTTTCCTTTAGGCAATTTGACCACATCCCAAGTTTGATTATCATGCAAGGCTTTTAATTCTTTCTGCATAGCTTCCTCCCATTGTGGTTTGCCTTTAGCTTCATGATAAAAAGCAGGTTCGAATTCATGAGAAATATGAAAAGATGAATTGTTTTGAACATTCATAGAATAGCTTGAAGCATGGGAAGAAGGCGAAACAATGCACAAATTGGTTATTGTATGAGAACAAATACTATTTGAAATAGTATTGTTGCAAACGTAATCCTGTAGGTGAACAGGAGGGCGAGTAATTCGAGTGGTTCTTCTTAATAATGGAGCAGAAGGCGCAGATGACTGTGAATCAGTTGGATTATTCAAAATTATGTCATCAGGGGTAGGATCGGAATTATGAATTGAAATGTCATCAAAAGATGCTGGAAGATAAGAATCTATGGATGGTAAAATTGAAGAAGAATTAGAAGAGTGTAAGGGAAAAATAGTCTCATAAAATTTAACATCTCGTGATACTGAAATGGATTTAGTTATTAAATCCAATACGCGATAAGCCTTCTGTCCATGTGGATAACCAATAAAAACACAAGGATGTGCTCGAGGCATAAACTTGTCTCTTGATCTTGTGATGGATGAAACATAACATAAACATCCAAAACTCCTTAAGAAAGATAAATTGGGCTCTTCTTTGTATAATGCTTGAAAAGGACTGATACCCTTTAAGACTTTAGAAGGCATGCGATTAATCAAATGAGTGGCAGTTTTGACACATTCTCCCCAATAAGCAATGCCAATTCCAGATTGAAAGTAAAGAGCTCTAGCAGTGGCCAAAATATGTTGATGTTTTCTTTCAACAACCCCATTCTATTGAGGATTATAGGGTGTTGACTTTTGATGTAGGATTCCATTATCTTGAAAAAATGAGATTCCTTCTGTGCTTGATCCCAATTCCATTGCATTGTCTGTTCGAATAACTTTTACTACTTTGTTGAACTGAGTTTGCACCATTTTAACAAAAGCTTTAAGAAGAGTGAAAGCATAATGTTTATGGGATAACAAATGGATCCACGTGTGTCGACTATGATCATCAACAATGGTTATAAAGTATTTATAACCATCATATGTAACATGTTTATATGGACCCCATACATCCACATGAATTAAATCAAAAGGGTGTTTAGACATGGATTCACTATGTGGGAATGGTAACTTTTGTTGTTTAGCTTTTGAACAAACAATGAAAGATTCAACATTCAAATCATTACATTTAGAAGAAACAAGAGAAAGTTCTTTGAGTTTACCAACAGGAACATGCCCTAATCTATTGTGCCACAACATTATTTGATCAGAAGAAGAAAGACTGAATACAACAGTTTGACAAGACAAAGAACTTGGAAGAACAGAAATAGAGTAAGCTAATGAGTTCTTGATTTGATGATGATCAAAAACATATAGGTCATTTACCCTTTTTCCAAGAATTCCAAAAGCAAAATTACTCTTCAATGAAGGGTCCTGCAGGAGACAATTTTCATCAGTGAAAATTGCAAATGTTTTCAAATGTGATGTGAGTTTTGGTATAGAAAGAAGATTATACTTAAACTGAGGAACATATAATACCCCATGAAGTATAATAGAGTCATGAATTTCCACATCACCAATATAATTGACAAAAGTGACAATGCCATTAGGAAGACCAAGAGAATGGGGCTGAAGAAGTTTAGTAAGTGAGACAAAAAATTTTGGATTAGAACAGATATGATCAGTAGCACCAGAATCGATAATCCAAGATGTATGTGGTTGAAGAAGGTGAGATGAATTATAAACATTTGCACAAAAATGTTTAAAGGAAAAAAGAATTACCATTAGGATCAAGAGCACCTTCTGCAATGGCAGAATTCACTTGAGAAGAAGAAGAAGAGCTGCTATTAAGATTGGTATTGTTCAACAATTGAAGTAACTGTTGATACTGTTCTGGAGAAAAACTCATATTGGAGGTATTGGTTACGTTATGAACAGCAGATGAAGATTCTTCTTTTCGTCCCTTTGTAAATTTGAAATTTGAAGGGAATCCAACGAGTCTGTAACATTGAGACTTAGTGTGACCAGATTTCTTGCAGTGTGTACATGTGAGAAACTTTTTTGATGTTTGAAGATTATGATTTTGCAAAACATTCATGGCAATGGCTTCAATGTTAAACACAGGGACAGAATTAATCTCTCTTTGTTTTTCTTCTAGAAGAATCAAAGCATATGCAGTAGATAGAGTGGGAAGAGGTTTCATCATAAGGATTTGGCCTCTGATTATCTTGTAAGAATCATTAAGCCCCATAAGAAGCTGAATTAACTTCTGATCTTCAAGAAATTTGTTAAGAGCAGCAGCAGCATTGCAAGAACACGCAGGAAGATCTTGTACCACACGCAATTCATCCCAAATTTTCATGAGTTTAGTGTAATAAGTAGAAAACTCATCTGATCCTTGTGAAATTGAATATAGCTTTTGTTGAATTTGGTAAATGAGGGCTCCATTGGATTGTTCATATCGCTGATTCAGTTCATTCCAGATTTGAGTCACAGTTGGAAGAAAAAGGACACTATCGGCAATATTCTTGTGAAGTAAGTTCAATAACCAGCTGATGACCATGGAATTCGCACGATACCAATTTGAGTAGTTAGGAGAAGATGTATCTGGTTGAACAATAGAGCCATCAACAAAACCTAATTTGTGTTTTGCAGATAAAGCAATTGTCATAGCACGTTTCCAAGCATTGAATCCAACTCCATTAAAGAGATTGGTGACAAGAATTGAATTCGGAGTGTCAGAAGATCCAAGATAATATGGACTGGAGACAGAAATTGCAGTTGGATCAATCGAAGCTGATGTAGACATGATTGTTTACAGAGAAACAAAAAGGAAGAAATGAAGAAACGAAGATGAACAATAAGAGTTGCGGAAGATGAAGATCGAATCAATCTGATACCATGTTAACTTTTATGAATGAAGATCGATAAATGAAGAGAGAAGAATTTTATTTTTCTCATTAAGTTTCAGAAACAATTACAGAGATGGTTATATATAGCTGATAAGCAAGAAGCTAATCTAATGAACAAAATAACTAACTCAATGTTAAATTACTGAAATACCCTTGAACAACTATAACAGAATCTAACAGAAAAAAACACGTCATTGACTAAAATACAAATGAAAAGAAATTAAGAGCATAAATTTTTCTTGAAAAAGAACATATACCTTTTTCTTGTAGTAGAATAAAACAAAAGACGATGCCAAATCAACTGATACTGATATTGAATACAACAAGCCACAAAAACTCATAAGAGTCATAGAGCATGTGTTTCCACCATATAAACAACAACAAACTTAGATAAACTAGTTGAAGATTGAGTAGGTAAAAATACCCACGTAGATATGTGTCATGTTACATTGCATGTCTTCTAAGTGACAGAAGGAAATCCTTTGAATTCTGTAAACGACAACTTAAAAGATTCAGAAAATAGAAGAAATTTCATCAAATAATTTATGTGCAGTAGAACGAATACACCCCTTCAGTTAAACTACTACTATCTCCTGCTACGTTGAAAGTCATAGTCCTGTGAAAAAGGTGAAATAATAAAAAAAAATTATGGAATATTCAATGTTAAACTACATATTTACTCATACCAGTTTTACAACTGACGATTTTGGATTGTGAAGGAGATGACATCACACAAACCTGAATCAAACATAGAAAAGCCATTATAATATCCCAATGATTTTGGCATAGTTTTTTTTATAGACATCGCAGACGACGTCCAGAAGGAGGGGCTAAAATCCATTTGAAGAAGTAAAAAATAGAAGGGGGAAGATGACTCATCCTATAATAAAATATTGTTTGTTGAATGTAGAAAAATGGGCTTCATAAACCCAAAACTTTGGTCCAAAGGCTGCCCGAAATATCAATTCTTCAAAGCTTTTATTTTATTTTCTGATTTTGATTAGGTTTAAGACAAGTGTCAAGTGTTAGAAATTTGGGTGTAGAAAGCCTTGGAAATTCTGAGAATTGTGATAATCACTTTCAAATCGAAGTATTTGGTGGTACTCCCAAATCCTCAATTGGATAAGACTCAGAGAGACAAGAACTGAAAATGTTTGATGATATTTTCGTGTGTGCTAGAAAATGAGACCAAAACCAACTTTAATATCTTTGTCTGAAAACTGTCATATGACAGTTATAAACTGTCATAAAAACGGATATATGGATAAGGGTCAAACCAATGGTCAAGTATCTGAAAAATCAATTTTCTGATGCATTTTTAATATAGTAACATACCCTAAAAAAAATTCACGCTGACCTGGCAGCTTGATCCCAGCCAGGGGCTCTGCCCCTTGGACCCCACCAGGGGCTGCCGCCCCTTGGACCCCGCTCCCAGGGGCGCTGCCCCCGGACCCCCGTTCGTTCAGAGGCTTCGCCCCTAAATAACAGTGTACTTTGAAACTTGATCAAACTTAAACAAATGTGTACTCCACACCTTCCTTACTTGTTTAATATTTATCAAGATCATTTTTGGTCAACACAAAGTAATCTCATTACACTTAAATAACATTGATGATCAAAATCACCAACATCAAGCTCATGAAAAATCATTAAAAATCCAAAAACAATCCACCAAAATCCTTAAACAACCATTTACTTTAAATTCTAAGAATTACGGTCACAAGTCCTATCAAAATTCCAAAACAATTCCTCCTAAATTTACAAAAACCGCTTCTTACTTCTTAAGCTCCTTACTCCACCCACTATGCTCAAAATCTAAGATAGGTTGTTTACTTTCTATGCATATCAAAATGTGAAAACAACGCATAAACTATCCCATACACATCCTAAACTATCCCATACCCTTTAGCCTTAGGCGTTTGTGGTGAGAGAGAGAGAGAGAGAGAGAGAGAGAGAGAGAGAGAGAGAGAGAGAGAGAGAGAGAGAGAGAGAGAGAGAGAGAGAGAGAGAGAGAGAGAGAGAGAGAGAGAGAGAGAGAGAGAGAGAGAGAGAGAGAGAGAGAGAGAGATTTAATGAAAAGGATGAAGAAGATAATACAACTCATCAAATTGATGAGTAACCCATTACGAATTGATTACTCATCATGCATTGGAAAAGGCAAAAAAGGACGTTGATACACCGATATAGTAGAAGGACTTTTTTTCCATTACAAACATACTATAAATTCTCTTCCATTGTCTGAACCGTTAAATAGATAGTATAGAAGCCTGGGCTAGAGTAATGGGCTCCATAAACCTAAAGTTTGGATCGATCATAATTTGTCAAAATATTAAACATAAGGTTTCGGGGACGCGTGTCCTTTTAAGGAAGAAAAGAATGTTTTCTTATATATATATATATATATATATATATATATATATATATATATATATATATATATATATATATATATATACACACACACAGTAGGCGAATATCCACGCGTTGCGCGGAATAAAATTATATAATTAAAATTTGGCAAATACATGTTGAAATTAATTATGTTATTACTACTAACTATGAAATAATAGTTTCTTATATTAATTCGTTATGTAAAATTGTAAGGATTTTGTACCATGTTATAACATCTATTAAAATCATATCATTTAATGATCGTTAGTCAGAGCTGACTTATAAATAAAAATAAATATAATTCTCGATTTAATGTTACTTTTAACATTACGAATAAGTAATTTAGAAATTATTTATTTGATATTTTTTTAAGGTAACGTAATATAGTAAATAAGGTTATGTTATTTTCAACTATTAATATTGTTAATCGTTATGATTTAAAAACCATTTATTTGGAAAATTTCCAATTATTACAAAAATTAGTTTTGAAAAACATAACGAATCCATCTTATGCTCTTTGCACAACAGAAGGAAATATTCTTCAGTTGTGGTGCTCGAAGTTGTTCACCCTCGGTTAGTTGTCGTATCATGAAGAAAATCATCTTGTATTTACTCTTTTTCATTCATGAGACAATATTGCCTTAAAAAGATCATGAATCGGCCAAAAAGTCAAATAAAAAACTAATCAACTACAATATGTTTGTTCGAAAAAACGAACATGCATTATAAAAAAATTGATCTTGAAATACATTTGTTTTCCTCACATCATTACAAAAATTCACCTTGGAAATACATTTGTTTTCTTCACATTAATCATTTTTTTAAAGCTTTCGGTCTAACATACAACCATCTCAAATTCTACCAAAATATTCTACCAACTTGAACTATATATATATATATATATATATATATATATATATATATATATATATATATATATATATATATATATATATATATATATATATATATATATATATATATATATATATATATATATATATATATATATATATATATATATATATATATATATATATTAATCAATTGGAGTCATAAGTATCATTAGATATAATAAGTTAAAGACTCTTGAATTGTAATTTAAAATAATTATTACAAAGAAATATGAAAAGACATAAAGTTTCAAATGAAAGTGGTGCTTGGAAAAATGTTTCCTTTATAAGTATACTAGGCGAATGCCCACGCGTTGCGCATAAACACCTATATAGTTGAAATCTTTACAAATATATGTTTTTTTAAATATAACAATAACGTTGTTGTTAAATTTGATATAATAGTTCATATACTAAATTGATATATAAGACATTGATTATTTTGAATTATATGATAATATATACATCTATTATAACTATATAATCTCAACCGTTTGAATGACTTCTACCTGCGA